>NC_133532.1:96179370-96485506 GCF_048544455.1 Silene latifolia | reverse complement strand
ATGTAAAATAATTTTCAAAATCCGTATTCACAAAGGTCGTATTTTACAAGTGATCAATATCAAGAGTGGTTTTCCCGACTAGAGAGTAACTTAACCGATAAACGAATCATCATTCGAGCATGGCCATGCATTTCAGTTACAACTCCTCGAGTGGCCCTGAGAAATAACTAAACCTGATAAAGGTTGGATATTGTCTTCAACTCGAATCCTGCAGATATAAGCACAGTATGAAATGACCCAGTGACAATCTTCTTAGCCTCCTGTTACGGCAGACCATGAGAAAGAAACCAAAGTCACCCAAAAACTGCCTTAATCTCAAATGACAGTCGATAGTCAAAAGAATCGACTCTAGGAACACAATGGACGTCCAATCCACGACCTGGCACCGAATGTTTTTAAACATTTAGGACTCCATTACGTTGTCACAATATGTCCTACGAGGTATCGTTATAACTCGCATCTGTGATCGATCAGCCAACTGTTTGACTTATGGCTCGTTGAACCCACCATCAATCAACTTCACAAAATAATAGCCAGAGTTATCAGCTCATGTAGGCGATTACGGACCAAAACAAATATAATGTAATTTAGTTCACTTTGTGGCGTTCAATGTTATCGTACAATCCACATAAAAAACAAAATATGAAATAAAACGATGAAGTTATAAATAGTATATGAAAAGATAATGTATCGAATCCATAATCAACTACTACAACTCAGGAACACGTTTAATTCCCATGGAAATAATGTGCCCTTCATGCTTATTATATGACAAAGGTTTAGTGAGAGGATCCGTGATGTTGTCATCCGAAGCTATCTTGTCAATCACTATCTCCTCTTGCTCCACGTAATCACGGATCAGGTGAGCCTTCCGATGTACATGTCTAGACTTGTTGCTAGACTTAGGCTCCTTAGCCTGGAAGATGGCACCTCTATTGTCACAATAGATGGTGATCGGGTCATTCGAATTAGGAACTACGGATAGTCCTTGTAAGAATTGACGCATCCATATAGCTTCCTTTGCTGCTTCCGAAGCGGTATAGTACTCGGATTCAGTAGTAGAATCTGCTACAACTTCCTGTTTGGAACTCTTCCAGCTGACTGCAGCACCATTAAGAGTAAAGACGAATCCAGACTGAGATTTTGAATCATCTCGATCTATTTGGAAGCTAGCATCTGCGTAACCGATTGCGCATAGCTTAGTATCTTCTCCATAAGTCAATACCCAATCCTTAGTCCTCCGTAGGTACTTAAGGATGTTTTTAACAGCTATCCAGTGTGTTTCACCTGGATTCTTTTGGTACCGACTCGTCATACTCAATGCATATGCCACGTCTGGACGTGTGCATATCATGGCATACATGATTGATCCTATTGCTGATGCATACGGAACACGACTCATGCGCTCAATCCCTTCAGGTGTCGTGGGTGACTGAGACTTGCTCAAATGCATCCCAGACGTCATTGGAAGGTTCCCCTTCTTGGAGTTAGTCATGCTGAACCTTTCAAGAATCCTATCTAAATAAGACTCCTGACTTAGTGATAACATCCGTCGTGATCTATCTCGATAGATACGTATTCCCAATATGCGTTGTGCCTCACCCAGATCTTTCATCTGGAAATGGTTCTTCAACCATCCTTTAACCGAAGATAAGAGAGGAATGTCTTTCCCAATCAAGAGTATGTCATCAACATACAATATCAAGAAAACAATCTTGCTCCCACTCGACTTGATATATAAGCATGGTTCCTCGACCGATCGAGTGAAACCACTCTCTTTTATCACCTGGTCGAAACGATGATTCCAACTCCGAGAAGCTTGCTTAAGTCCATAAATGGAACGCTTAAGCTTGCACACATTCTTAGGATTTTCAGGATCTATGAAACCTTCGGGTTGCACCATGTACAACTCCTCCTCCAAATAACCGTTTAAGAAGGCGATTTTCACATCCATTTGCCAAATTTCATAGTCATGAAAAGCGGCAATCACTAAGATTATCCGAATGGAACGTAGCATAACTACGGGTGCAAAAATTTCATCATAATGCAATCCGTGTACTTGAGTGAAACCTTTTGCCACTAGTCGTGCCTTATAGGTATCTCCGTTGCCGTCTCTGAGAATGCTTTATTTTGTAAAGCCATTTGCACTGTAGAGGTTTTACCTTATTAGGTAAATCAACAAGATCCCATACGTCATTCTTATACATGGAGTCCATCTCGGATTGCATGGCTTCAAGCCATAGCTTTGAGTCGGAACAGGTCATGGCACCTTTTTAGGTAGCGGGTTCATTACTCTCTAGGAGCAAAACGTCATTCTCCTCGACCATACCAATGTATCTGTCTGGAGGATTAGAGACTCTACCCAACCTCCTAGGTTCCTGAGGAATATTAACCGTATTATTAGTTGAAGGAACAACTTCCTCCATCTGTTCCTCGGTTGTTGGTTATGGAATCTCCGACAGCTCGAAGGTTCTATTACTTGACTTGTTCTCGAGAAATTCTTTCTCTAAGAACTTCGCACTAGCCGCAACAAAAACTCGATGTTCGGTAGGCGAATAGAAGTAATGACCTAACATTCCTTTTGGATAACCAATAAAGTATGTCTTGACCGATCGCGGGCTGAGCTTATCCTCGTCTCTCCACTTGACATAAGCCTCGCAGCCCCAAACCCGAATAAAGGACAAGTTAGGGACCGTTCCCTTCCACATTTCATATGGAGTCTTGTCGACAACTTTAGACGGACTTCGGTTAAGTATAAGAGAAGCTGACAAAAGAGCAAAACCCCATAATGAATCAGGTACTACCGTGTGACTCATCATGGATCGAACCATATCAAGTAATGTTCGATTTCTCCGTTCGGACACACCATTTAATTGAGGTGTTCCAAGTGTAGTTAACTGTAAAACTATTCCACGGTCTTTGAGGTGTTGATCAAACTCATTTGAAAGATATTCGCCACCCCAATCTGAACGGAGTGCTTTAACCTTTCTTCCCAGTTGGTTCTCAACCTTATTCTGGTATTCCTTGAATTTTTCAAAGGACTCACTTTTATGCTTCATTAAGTAGACATATCCGTATCTACTCAAATCGTCCGTGAAAGTGATAAAATATCTATAGCCATCTCTAGCGGTAATTGACATAGGTCCACATACATCAGTATGTATGAGTCCTAATAGGTCACTAGCGTGCATTCCAACACCTTTGAAGGAAATTCGAGTCATTTTGCCGATGAGACATGATTCACACGTGCCAAATGTAGAAAAATCGAATGCGGGAATAGTCCCATTCTTGACGAGTTTCTTTACACGTTTTTCATTTATGTGTCCCATTCGACAATGCCATAGATAAGTTTGATCTTTGTCACCAACCATTAATTTCTTATTATTCACGTGTAATATATCTGTGGTTTGATCTAAGATGTAAATTTCATTCATGGAAACTGCTTTGCCATAAACCATTTCATTAAAAGAGAAAATACAGCTATTATCCTTTATTGAAAATGAAAAACCATCTTTATCAAGTACGGAAATAGAAATAATGTTCTTAGATAAACTGGGTACATAGTAACAGTTATATAAATATAACTCAAAACCACTTGGGAGTTGGATAACTATGTTCCCTTTGAGACTGCAGCAACTCTAGCTCCATTCCCGACTCGCAGGTCCACATCACCGTTTCCGAGAGGTGTGATGTTTTTTAGGCCCTGCAAATGATTACACAAATGAGAACCACAACCAGTATCAAGTACCCAAGTTCCGAAACATGCATGGTTAATCTCAATCATATGAATATAAGATGACATACCAACAGGAGTGACGCGGCCTGCTTTTATGTCCTCACGGTACACGGGACAGTTCCTCCTCCAATGCCCAGTCTGGTGACAATGGTGGCACTCCACGTTACCTTCCTTGCTCTTTGCCTTGCCTAGTGAGCCACTAGTCTCACCAGGCCCACTCTTACCGTTTCCTGACTTTTTAAACTTTGGCTTTCCTACAGTTAGGTCGCCGTGAGCCTTGCCCTTACCCTTATTCTTGTTGGAAATCATGAGAACATCTTGCTTCATGCTCCCACTCAATTTCATATCCTTCTCGGTATGTACGAGAAGTGAGTGTAGCTCATGAGGACTTTTCTTCATGTCATTCATGTAGTAATTTGCCCTGAAAAGGGCAAAACCATCATGAAGTGAATGAAGCATACGGTCAATGACTATGCTCTCACTGATTTTGCAATCAAGTGCCTCCAATTTCTCGACATTCTCAATCATGTTAAGAATGTGTGGGCTAACCGGTTGGCCCTTCTGGAGTTTCTCATCAAAGAAGCGACAGGTATGCTCATAAGTAACGATTCTCGGTGCTTTTGAGAACTCATTAGTGAGCGTGGTGAAAATCTTGTTTGCACCTTGGGCAATAAAGCGTCTTTGCAAATTGGTTTCCATTGCAAAAATGAGTACGTTTTTTATCGCACCCGCTTCCATAACGAAGTCACTATAAGCAATTGACTCGTTAGCTCTTGCATTGGGGCCTGGGTTTGGCGGTACTGGCTCAGTTAAGTACTTCAGCTTACCGTCAGCAATAGCAGCATTCCGTAATGATGCCTCCCAGTCCGCAAAGTTGGACCCATCATTCTTCAGTCGTGTGAACTGATTCATGTGGTCCATGAAACCTTTTAGCCAGGACTCGCGTCCAAGTGTGGCACTTGGCATAGGGATTTCGTTATTTCCGGCCATTTGTTGTAACAGTATTATCAATATAAACGAATTCTACACTGCGAAAAGAAGAATAAAATATAATAAGCATACTCATCGTTATGATTTAAGTCTAATGCAATACTGTTATAACGCGAAGACTCAAGCATTTATATATTTGACCTCCCTCAAGAATTATATAAATGATCCCAAGACTCAATTATCTGTAAACAGATAAGCCAACCTCTTGGCTAATTCTGCTTTTAGAATTCTTGGTCGATAAATTTCTGTAAATTCTATCTATAGTCCATCATAATCACGAGAAACTCTTTGGATTATAATGTTGAGGTAAACTAAGTCAACACAAACTACTTACCCAATGTAGAAGGGGTCATATGGAGAGTAAGGTCCTATATGCCTACCGAAGAAGAAGGGATTCATAGCTGTTTGGCCTATAAAGACTAGTCTCAATTTCAGTTTTAGAGGAAGATCCCATCAACTCTATTTTAATTCATTTTAAGTGAACTAATATCTAGCATGCGAGAATGAATAAACTAAGATGATGGCTTAAAATTGTGTGACATCTGTATCTCTATGAAAACTAACATCCAAACTATATGAGTCAATTTTCATGCATTTTAGTAGGTGGTTTGGTTTAGGCGGAAAATGATGAACTAACTATCAAGTGAATGAAAAGCAACTAGAATGAAAAAACGTAAAACAAAATCAAGTCCTAGTGTGGCCTATCTACCAAAATGAACATAAATACAACTTTGCAATCCATCCTTGGACCCGAGAAGCTTGTCTTGATGTTCCATCTTGGTCCATGTAGCGGGAGTGAGCAATCCAATCTCCATCTTTAGTCTTCTCAAAAATTACAATTTAAAAATTACATAATAAACCTATTTACATCCTAATTTCAAAACCACAATATAAAAGAAAACCAAAAGGAGATACGAGATCTCAAAATTACATTAAAATTATGTTTCCATAATTACGAAAACATAATTAACTAAGGCCACACTAGGCATTACAAATTACAACCGATTGCAAAAATACGTAAATAAACCATTCAACAAAACATTCAACTGAATAAAAATGCATCAACTATAAATTAAACATTCAAGACATAATTCCTTAATTATGTAGAGTAATTTATCCAAACCACCTATTTAAATGATCAAATTATGTGACAATTCCTCAATTACTCACAATAATTTCAATCTTAATTCACATTAACCTATAATATGAATTAATCTAACATTATTTTAAACCTCTTTAAAATAATTTGGGTATCTCAAATTTATGAACCTTTTCACAACAAACAATCATACATTATAAATAATGTATATAGATTATTGGCCAAAACAAAAAAAACCAAAACAGTTTTTTTAAATGCACACGGCATTATGCCTAAAAACGATTTTTGTTTTCCTTTTTTTCTCGGCATTTGCCAAAAAATGAAAAACATACCCCTTTTTTCTCGGCATTTCCACAAAAACCGAAACAAAAACAGAATTTTTTTTTTATATCTGCTCACGGCAAACAGCCCAAAATATCAAAAACAATTTTATTTTTTTTTTCTTTTTGGCTCTCGGCATTAATGCTCAAAAAAAAAAAAACCATTTTTTTTTCTTTCCGAAAACAACCCAATTTATATGAACAATTTGTTTAAAGTTGCTATTAGAACAAGATTGGCATAATCATCAACATTTAAATTAATGAATCATGATTCTTAAACAACAATTTAATCTCATGTATGCCAAAACTAAATAGCGAAAACAAATGAACATCATAAAACAAAAACAATTCCCATTTACATTTCAATTTAATCCTAATTAAATCAAAACATCTACAAAATTATTATATTATCATCTTAACTTATTAAAACAATAATATGAATAAATCAAAATGGAAATTAGGCATCAAAAAAATAAAAACTCTCGGCTGAAAATTTTCATTCGGCAATTTTTTTTTTTTTTTTTCGGCCGAAATTTTTTTCTCCAAAATCATTTGTTTAAATCCATTTATGAAAATCATATAAAATAATTTCGTGGCCTAAGCTCTGATACCACTTGTGGGAAATATCGGTATACTTCCTCTATAAAATTTAGGATTATAACGAAATTATAATAATGAAAAACTAGTCATAAATGAAATTACATAAACAAAAGTATAGAGATATGAATCAACCTTTGGTCCTAGCAAATATGGCCTAAGAACAATACCGAATTGATATTCTCCTAATTGTTGCACCCAAGATACTATGAGAAATGCCCCTCAATTTGCTAGAATGAGATCCCCAAAATTGATAATTAATTTTTAGGGTTTTTGTGTTTTTGTTTGATGAGAGAATTATGTCAAAATTAGGTTAAGAAAAATGATTCCCTCTCTCATCTATAAACCGTGTAGATGAGAGAAATGAGGGAAGATTTTTCTTTTCCTTTTTTTCGGCCAACTACCAAAAAAAATAAGGAGTAAATCTTCTTATTTTTAGGTAGTTATCAAAATGTATAATATGTGTATATTTTATCAATTATCATTTATGTTGTCATGTATTAATAAGTCCACACACAACAGCTTGTAGTTGATTTATTAATACCGGTCTGTCAACATTTATTATGACAATCTCGTATAATATATACTTTAACTATAAATATCGCATATTTATAATTAGCTAATTAAATATAACCGATTACGTTTAATTATGAATTAACATCTTAATTCGTTCAAGCTAACATTATATATATTAATTAAATATAACAGTTTATATTTAATTTATGAATTAACAGTTAATTCGTCTCAGCTAATATTATTTAATTGTATTAAATAATCGTCTCATCATCACATTGACTAACTGTTTAGTCAAATACATGGACTAACCTTGTAGTCAGGCATCAATGTGATTATATTTTCATACAATCACATCTCTCATACACATCCTTTAGGTGTGACTTTTAGGGACCAGTTGATCACCGCCATCAGTATGATAATAACGTCAAACTTCTAGCAAGTCAACAGTTATTAAGTAAACGTTAATCAACTGATAAAATACTAAGTATACCCTTGTGAACCGATAAGAGATTTATATACGTTATCACACTAACTGTGGAGGACACAAGCTCCAACAATCTCATCATAAACATGCTATCAAGCAACCACATAAACTCTAATTCATAAGAAAGCTAAGCAAACTTTGTGGAAAAGCATGAACTCTCATAGACACATTTCAACAAACATCTTATATGCATGATTATAAAAACTAACATTATCACCCAAAAACATGTAGGGAAACATCCGTAAAATTCCCTTAATTTTAAGGATTATAACGTAAATATAACATGCGATTTTATGGTTATAAACGAAATACAATAGAAAACGATAAAGATTAAGAATCAACCTCGGGTCCTTTGATGTGCGGCGTAAAGAACAGAAATCAATAGAGATTTCCTCCTAATCGTTGCACCCAAGACCGTCTGAGACTATGCCCTTGTGCTAGAAATGCTCTCTAATTGACTTGCAATATCGAGAGAGGTATTGTGAGGTTATTCGATGTGAGATCTAGAAATTTCAGAGAAGAATGCTCCGAAACCCTAATTTTTGAGACAAATGAATTGCTTAGGTCAAAAGGAGAGAGGCTCTCTCCTTTTGTCTTGTTTGGCCAAACCGAGAGCCCAAGGGGAGGGAGTGGGCTTTCACTTCCTCCTTATTCTAACTCGTAGTTCAGCTCGAAATTACTAAAATGTATATGACGGGTTTTCAATTATAAATCGTCATCGGTTATCGGTTATTAACGTATCAACTAGTGACATGACTCAGTCGATATATTAATACATGTCCGACAAAGACAATATTGTATAATTAAATAAATTCAATATACATTAATTAAATATAAATCGTTTATATTTAATTTACGAATTAACTGCTTAATTCGCCTTAGCCATTATTATTTAATCCGTATTAAATAAAATATCTCAACATCACATTTGACTAATTATTAGTCAATAACTCCGACTAACTGGTTAGTCAAATTTGGCATCAACATGACTGTATTTTCATACTGTCACATCTCTCAAACGTATCCTATAGGTGTGACTTTTAGGGACCAGTTGATCACCGCCATCTGTATGACAATAACGTCAAACTTATCTAGCAAGCCAACCGTTATTGATAAACGTGGACCAACTGATAATGATACCAAAAGTATGCCCTTTGATCCTTTTAGAGATTTGTGAGTCCTTGCACTAACTGTAAAGGACACCAGCCCCAACAAAACATGTATTAACAACCCATTTTATTAACTTAAACCTCCACTTAGGTTCCCCCTAAACCCTAGTGGGTGACTACATACACATGCTTACAAAGCAAATGTAAACAATTTAACAAAAGCAAACAAACATGGAAACAAACATTTTATAAAGATGAACAATTACTAAGTAACAAAAGGAAATGTAAACTATTGAATAAACAAAGTAAATAAAGAAGAGAATTATATCAATAATTAGGAAAGATTGCAACTTTGATTGAATTAAGGAAGAAATTCTTCAATATATTCAAAATACAACCCAATAACTAAATGTAAACAATTGATATTAACTATTACTAAGCAAATTTTGCTAAATAATTAATGTTGATTATGGAAAAATTAGTGCTTTGATTAAGGAAAGACTACATAAATTAAGGGAAAGTTTTAGATCTAGGGTTATGTGTCTCTAAGGGGAATTAGTGACGGAGTATTTATAGTATCCCCTTGAATTAGGTCTTAAGAGAAGAGGAGACGTCCAATCTCATCTGGGGTCATGTCCCGGTCCACCGGCTGCCGGCGTGCCTGCCGGCAACGAGTTCTTCAAGGCCAAATGTAAAGAATTCATCTGAGGTTGTTCTCTGCCGGTTAGCCGGCTGCCGGCCTGCCAGCAGAGAACCCTTCTTACTTGTCTTTTCTTCGTCTCTTCACAAGTGTAGGAGGTGCGTGCCGGTTGACCGGCTGCCGATCCCCCTGCCGACAGCGAGCATTTCTTCATTTTTCTTCTTTTCTTCTCTTCAAAATGGGTAAGGCATTGGGAGGGGTTCGCTGCCGGTGCTTCTTCAATGCTTCCTTCTGTTCTTCTTCTCATGCTAACACAAGTTATCGTCCGTGCTTGCTCCTTATTCCGTCTTGCCTCTTCCTTCGCCTATATCCTACAAGATAAGACAAGAATTCATAGTATGGGAGCACAGGGAATAAAAGGGGTAAAATTCAAGCGAATCGGAGCTAAAACCGTGTCAAATGGGGCCAAAAAGCATGAGAATAAAGAGGGGAAGCGGTGTAAATAAATCGCACATCAAACCTCCCCACATTTAAGCATTACACGTCCCCGAGTAAGTAAGTGAGCAAAAACGAGGCCCTTATTCAACTAATACTAATCTAAACTAATAATATCCGATGGTACGCAATTAACGGGCCTCCTCCGTCCCTTCAACTCGCAATGAAATACAATGAGGTATGCACTCCTTTGCAAGACAAGTGGGGCGCTTGCGGAAAAACTAGACACATCCAGCATTTAAGCATGTAATCAAGTATAGGATGCATCAATCAAAAAGTCAACCACTTTCCTCATCTAAGCGGAGGGTTTTGTTTTGAAAGATTAAAGGTTTCGGTCGGGAGATACCGTCTCATAGTCTTGGCGGGGTGTCAATGCCCTAGTGAAGGCTCAAGCAACCTCAATATGACAACCAAATGCCTAGGAAACAAATTCAAAGGTGGTAAAGGGGGAAGCAAAGCCTAACCTTTAAGATTGACATGACACACACAATATTCGACCAAGTTGACCCATGACGTAGAGGAACTAGGCTACCGACTTCCTCACGGTTTCCACTAGTCGCTCATTTTTGGAGGACGGGTGATTTTTGTGCCAAAAAGTAACCAAGATCATTCTACTACTCGACTCGTGAGACATGCCCGCAATCTAACATGGAATCCACTCCTACAAGACCATTCATGAGATGCAAAAAGGGAGATGCGCATAAGGAGAAACAATGCAAGGGTTATGACGGGGCTAGGTGACGGGACGAAACGGGGTTGGTGCAAGCACCATTTTGGAAAAATGTGGAGGTACACATCAAGAAGTTGCCAAAATTCCATTTCTTCCACTTTATTACAACAAATGAGTAACGTCTACACCCTAACAAAAATTGGTTTCCCAAATTTATGCAAAAATTGGGCAAACCCGACTCACTTTGGAAAAAACATGAAAAGCATCACCTTATTGCAACAATTGAGTAACGTCTACACCCTAACATGAACTCGGCTTGCCAAATTCAAGCAAAAATTGTGTAAACCCGACTCACATTGGAAAATAATCATATGCCCCTTTATTTTGCAACGCCTTTTTCTACTCATTAATGACGAATGAGGAGTGTTGCACGGCTTTTTCACATCAAACAAAGTACAAGTAATAATTTTTCTTTTTCTTTTTATTTCACATTTTCTTCTTTTCTATTTTCTTTTCTTTTGAAAACCTCTTTATTCAAAAAAAAAACCAAATAAAACAATTGTTCCGACTCAACTCGTCAACTAGGACTCAAATACCCTTCTTTATACAACCGACAACATGTAAGCGACTTTCTTGATAAGGGAAGGTTTTTTATGGTATGTAGTAAGTTTTGTAGGTGTCAAATCAAAGGTTCAAGCTTAAAAGGGGTTAGCAAAATCGGACCCAATCTAAAGGGTCGAAAATTAAGCTTATTTGGCAACGTGAGACTCAAGAACGAAATGCAATGAATTGTTTCAAATTTTGCACACAAACGAACATCTCATGGTCTAAAAGGAAAAAACGCCACGCTTATGCATCGTGATGTGACATGCCACGCAAGGAGCATACTCACAACTTAAGGGAGACCGGGTATGGACGTACCGGTCCCAAGGAGGCTCTAAATCTCACATGTAAGTAGCTACGTCGAAATCTAGGTATAGCCTACGGTATGTGGTCTCACAAGGTGGTCAATACTCTCTGGTCAAGCCTCATTTCCCGGGTATTTGCAAGCAAACACCCTAAGAAGGAGGTCAAAAGGTGCAAGCCACTAAGAGGGGAAAGACACGGCCAAGACAATATCATCATAGAGGGTATCATTCTCCCTTCCTAGACCACATTTTGTTCAAAAATATGTACAAACTCGATGCAAACGGAATTAAAGCACAAACAAACAATTACAAGGTACGAGATGCAATTCTAAACTAGCAACAAGAGTAGACGTGCAAATAATTTTTCTAACCTAGCAGCACATAAGCACACAAACCAAGTTCCAAAATGGAACATCCTCATCAACATTGCCTATCCTCCTCCATATATACGACAATTGTAAAAGAAAAGGAATAGGAAAGGAGAAAGGGATAAGAAAGATCAAATCGGGCGGTCTTCTCGTTTCCTAATGCCTCCAATGTTCCTTATGTGCCTGCGCCACTTGTTAGACAAACATATATATACAAATCAATATTTTTTTGAATTTTTGAAATTTTTAAATTTTTAGGCATTTTTTTAAATTTTATATCGAATTTAAAAATATATATACAAATATAAACAAATATACAGAAAGTGGATATTTCCTTGCCCACATTTGAAATTTACATTGTCCTCAATGGAACAAAGTATAGGGAGTGAATGGAAAAAAAAAGAAAACATATTTTTGTGTTTTTGCAATTTTTTTTCTTTTTTGAAAAGGAAAAACATATTTTTGTTGTTTTTGTATTTTTCTTAAAATCAAATAACATGTTTTTGTTTGTTTTTTTTTTTGCCTCCTCCCCACATTTATTATATACAATATCCGGTGAGGGAGTAAATGTGGATAAGAGGCAATTTTTGAAATAAAAGAACGTATTTTTTGTTTTTTTTTTTAATTTTTTGAAAATAAGAAACATGTTTTTGTATTTTTGAATTTATGTAAACTCCTCCCCACACTTATTATATACATAATGTATGGAGGAGATTCGAAAACTAAATTGTATGTTTTTATGAAATTTTCGATTTTTCATTTTTTTTTTTTTCGATTTTGAAAAGGGGGTGCAATGTATGAACTATCCTATGTCCAATATTGAAATTACGATGCAAACTACGCTAAATGAATGCAATTCCTACATGTGACAATATTTTACAAAATTTATATCTAATGCAAGCCTAAATGAATGCAACTAAATGATTTACTACGTTAAATATATTACAAGTAATCTAAATGCATACGAAAGTAAATATGAATGAGAGAGCTTGGATTAAGGGAGTTATACTCAGCTTTGGATTGGATTGGGAGCAAAAGTAGGCCATAAAGCTAGGCCATATAGGACTCGTCGTCCTCATCATCATCATCATTTTCGGTCCCGAACTCGGGTTGCCGTATGAAGTCATCCGTGTTCATGCCCATTGTTGAGTCATCCATCCCCGTGGTCAAGTCAATGTCGACCTCCCGCCCCGCTTCCGAGCCACTCGCAAACCCGGCATCACTAAAAATATAGGGGGTTCCTCCGAACCATTTAGTATCATGCCCCTCCCCTTGAGTAGAGACCGGGGTGGGGAAAACCGGGGCGCTAAAGTAGTCCGGCCGGATGTTCATGTCGGCGTAGGCAAAGCTCCCATCCTTGGGATATCCACCATCCGGCTCAAGGTAATAAGAGGGGTAAAGGCCGAAGGGGTGGTTGTATTGCCTCCTTCGATAATCATCATAAATAGGGAATTGGCCCACCGATTGGTCGAAGTATATCCTATCCAACCGTTGTTGCAAACCGAGCCTCTCACTTGCAGACGTTTGCAAACCCAATCTCATGTCGTTCATAAATGTTACCAAGTCGGAGTGGAGCTGGGTTGGTTGAGGGGTGTGGCTTGATGAGGCTCCGCCACCAAATTCAGGGTTCCAAGGATTGGATTGGAAGGCGGATGGAGTCGGTATCATGAACCGGAGAATAGATGCGGTCTCGGTCGGGTTGTCCCTCCCATAGGTGATTGGTGGGTTGATGTGACTCATAATTGCGCACGTTTAGTCCCCTAATTGAGCCCATTTTGCATACTATTATAACATTCCATAGCCATTTTATCCGTCAAATGCTTTCTATTTTGCTTTCCTAGTGCATTTCGTATGTTTTGTAGGAAAGAAGATAATTAGGCGGAAATTCCCGTCTCTCGTGCATATTTGGAAGCTTATTGATGATAATGGGTGAACTAGTGTGAAAGAGGAGGCAAGAACAAATACCGACAACATAAGAATAAGGAGCATGCAACAGGAGGAAAAGCAAGGGACATTCTGAGGAACAATCCGAGCGTCCCGAGCAGATGACGCTCGTCTCCCCCTCTCTTGATCCGAGCATCCCGAGAAAGAGACGCTCGTCGCCTCATCTCACAATCCGAGCGTCCTCCTTGGTCCAAGCGGATAGTGACTCTAGCGCGATATGCTCATCTCCTTGAAAGACTTGCATTTCTCCACTTTAGAACTTAGCATTGTTATTTACTAATTTATCCTTACTTAACCTAGTAATGCACTACTATAAATACCCCATTTGTAATAATCAAGGGGGATTCAAGCCCTCTTATGGAGGTAACAACTCTTAGCTTAGATCAAGTTTCCTTAAATTAGATTAAGCCTTCATTAGGATTAGATTAGAATAGATTACTCTTTAATCTTTCAACAAATCACACATTAATCTTTCCTTAATAGTTGTTCAAGTTTATTATTGGGTAATTGAAGATTATTGGGTTATTATTAGTGAATTGACAACTCTTCATCAATCAATCAAGTTTTCTTCTATTATTCTTTGCTTTATTATTTGGAATCATCTTCATAGGTATAATTCTCTTTACCCTTGTTTAATTATTGTTAATCACTTTTATTTATTCATCCTGTTTTGCTTTGTTAATATGATTGACAACCTTATTAGCATGTTGAACTTGATAATGAGTGAGTAGTTTCCTTAGCTAGGGTTAATGGGTAATTAGGGGAAACAAATATGGGGAATGATTCATGCTTAATCTAATATGTTTTCATAATTAATTTGCTTGCTTGTTGTGATTTTAACTTATGCACATGTTATGTTTGATGAAATGCTAAGCCTATGAATCCTTGCATTTCTTACTCATCACTTATCTTTTCAATGAGACTTGTAAGACATAAACCAACTCGAGTCTCATTAGACCATGCATATAGTTGAATAGGAAGGACTAAGTCGACTTGTAGGTGTTGTACAATCTAATCGATTCGGCTCCGGGACCCAAACCTTCTTAGGGATTGTAAGATATACACCAACTCGATCTCATCACAATAATAAGTGCTTTCTATATAATTAAGAAAATGTTTATATGATCAACTCCCATGAATCCCATATGACCCCATGACATCGTAGTATCCTTTATTATTTGTCTACACCTTTACTTGCTTGTTTTACCTTGTTGCTTGCATTAGTTTAGAACACAGCTACAAACCCAAATCAATTGTTACACTAGCATAAATTGAGATAGATAGACTTAGAACCCAATACACACCGTCTCATGCATCGACCTCGACATAACCACTAACTAGTTATTTGTTGAGAAATATAAATGTGTTTGATTGGGAGACCCGACGACAATCTTCCCCGTCAAAATGGCGTCGTTTCCGGGGACGGTGTTATGTGATTAAGTTCTTACTTGTTTGTCTATTTTAATTGTGCTTTAACCTTGAGGAACTTGTTTCTCAAGGTTCGTTTTTACCGTTTTATTGTAGTTTCCATGTTTGTAGTTGTATCTTTATCTTGGCTATAATGATGACTCAAGACCTGACATATGGAGTATGTGGTAGATTGTTTGAGTATGACTATGGGTATGGGGAGTTTGAGGAGCAAGTCAACACAAACCTACCTTACTACTCATACAATGAAAATCCTAACTACTACCCCAAATTTTCCCACCAACAACCACCCACCCAATACCCACTTCATAATGAATTTCAATTGCCACAATATGAGTACTTTTACACCCACTCACAACAAAAACATGAGCCCAACTTGGACATTAAAGATATGGTTCTCCAAATGATGGGAGACCAACAAAATTTCTTCACACAAATTCTAGAGGAGAGCCAAAATAGGAACAATGTTCTCTAAAGCATTGTTACCCTTGGTGAGGAGTTGTAAATTCGAATTGTCCAAATGAAAGCGACCCAAGAAACAACCCAAACAAGCACTCCCCACCAATCCTTGAGCATTGAACATGAATGTGAATTTGAGGCAATGACCTTTAATGAAGAAAATGTAAAGTGGGAAGAGCCAATCTCCTTGAGCTCTTGTGAGTATGAAAGTGTGGTATTTGAAGAAGAAGACATGAGGTTGAGTAAGCCAAATACTCTTAACCTTTGTGACTATTAGGGTGTGTCCTTTGATGTGAACATTGAGGTGTTGGAGAAAGAGTTAATGAAGTGGAGTGAAGCCCCTATCTATGATTCATATGAAGATAGCGATGATGAGAAGCCTAAGGAAGGAGCTTTGGTGGAATATGTGTATTGCAAGGACTTATGGAATGAAGAAGAGGAATGGAGTTGTGATATTGTCTCACTTGAGGACCCCATCCTTGAGAAATTTGAGGTATGCTTCCATGAAGAAGATGAATGTCTCTTTTCTATTGACCATGAAGACCTTTTCGCACCCACCATGGAGTTGTGATATTGTCTCACTATGAGAATTCTCCTTCTACTTTGGAAGGATTGAGTAATCAAAATGCTATCATCATCACCAAAATGAAAAAGGAAGATGGCAAGCGGAAGTTTCCGGACAAAAGTGAGCCATACTTCATTGACAAGAATCATGGGCTTGTTGGTTTAAAGCATTGCAAATACTCAAGTGCCAAGAGGAAGGTGAAAAAGAGAATGAATAACAAATTCCCTTGGCCAAGCTTTGTTTTGAAGTTAAGCAAACCATACTTATGCTTATTTGAGGCTTGTTCACAAGCCTTTGATCTTCTTGATGCGTGTCATTTATATGATATTTTACACCCTATTTTACACGCATTTCAGAGCTCATTTGTGTAGTTTATGCTACTATTTGCCCCATTTTGTCTACTTTCGTATTTTTATGTAATATTGCAGATTTATGCGGAAATGAGTGGAAATCAAGCTAAATCCGTCCCCGAGTACCTTGCATTGCATTTGACATGAAGTAGAGACTCGAGAAACGAACTTGGTGGGCACTTCGAGGTCCGAAAGACAAATCCAGGAGAATTAAAAGCGGATTATCAGCTGCTCTAGTCGATCGACTGGACCCTATGGTCGATCGACCAGAGCCCGACTTACAAAAACTGCTGTTCAGAGCTTACCAGTCGATATACCGGCTTCAGTGGTCGATCGACCACACCGCTACTCTGACGCAAACAAAAAGATCGAGGAATAGCGAGCCCATAGTAGTTAGGTTTTGGAAATAAGAACTACGTTGTATTCTATATAACGTATGCTAGGTTTTGAGAACATTCATTCGTTTTTTCATTCAGCTTCCATCCAGTTTTAGTTTATCATTAATAAGGGTTTGGTTTTCGAGTTAAATCATTCAATACAATATCTTTCGTTCGTGCTTTTTCTTCCTACAATTCTTCTACTGGTATTCCTTTATTCACTATTTCAGTTTTATTGCTTTATTTCATTTATAGCTAGAATTGCTAGTTAGTTTCACGAAACCAATCTATCGTTTTACGCTAATCTTTTGTTCCGTTAATTTAAGCATGAATTCAGTAGTCTATTTTGTTAATCTTGTTGTTGTTTTTACCAATATCATGAGTAGCTAAATTCATCGTGCTAGGATGTAGGGAATCTATAGATTAGGCGGCAGTAGAATAGTGACCTGAATCGCATGCCGGTCGATCGACTGGGTTCCCTGGTCGATCGACTGGCCACGTGAGGTTTTGCTTCGTTTTAATTGATTTAAATTATATTTTTGACAAATCAAGTGCACGCGACGAGTTAAATGCTTAGTATTTGACCGACCCATTAGATCGAAAGATAGGGAAGGTTGTTAGACTACCAATTAAAATGACTAAACTACGCTAAGATCGAAAGATAGGTAAAGTTTAGGTTATTAGTCACTTTTCAGGACGAGAGTCAGTACTAGTGATATTAGGGACCCGTAGCGAAATCGAAAGACGCTAATTGTTGAGAGTGGACCGAGAGGACCTCTTGTTTTCCCGCCTCATGTGTTTATTTCAGACCTACTTAGTATCTTTGCGAAACTACAGTGAACCGACCATCTTAGTACCCTTTTTATATTTGATTTTATACATTTCTTTAGTTTATTGCTCATTAGTTATAGACCAATTCAATCAAACCCCCACACCATTGTTACCTTGGACTGAATTTAGACAACTAATAATTACATCTGCCTCTCTGTGGTTCGACCCTGCTACCGCTATCTATAGTTGTAGTTAGGAATTATAAATTTATCTTTGGTGCACACAACGACGGGCATCAAATTTTGGCGCCGTTGCCGGGGAGGCAATTGTTCTAATTTTTAGTTCTTTTATTTTAGTCTGTTTCTTAGTTTAAGGGACATTCGTTCCTTAAACTACTCTCATATTCTTTTTGTAGTTTCTTCTTATGCGCAGGTCACAGGGTGGTGAATTACTACCGTTCAATCCTGAGATTGAGAAGACTTTGCGCGAGTTGAGACGATCATCTAGGATATTGCCGACAGAGGAAGAGCCGAGTACTGGTCTAGTTACTACGAGAACGAGCTGTTCGAGGAAGATCCACCTTCATCTCCCATTTCCACTTCATCAGCTGAGACCGTCACATCTCCAGATTTTCTAGAAATGGCTGAAGAAGCGACTATAGCAAGTCACTCTGAGCCGACATCTGCAAATCTATATAAGGGTTTCGAATTACCGGGAGCTGATAGAAAATTCGAACCGAAGCCTTCTTATATCAACTTGGTTGAAAGGAACCAATTCGGGGGAGCTGCAAATGAAGATGCAGCCAAGCATATGGAGATATTTATTGACTATTGCTGCTCTATACCCCCACCAACCGGTGTGACCCAAGATCAGGTGAAGGAGACAATGATTATATTCTCTCTTCGTGATGCTGCAAGGGAGTGGTACAGAGACCTGGATCGAGCTGCTAATGGGATCACTGACTGGAATTCGCTGGCCTTAGCGTTTTATAAGAAGTACTTCTCTGCCTCAAAGACAAATGCCATTAGAGCTCAGATCACGAGTTTTAAACATGGGTCTGATGAGAACTTTCACGAGGCATGGGTCCGTTTTAAGAAGCTGGTGCGAACCATTCCGTATCATGGGTTTGAGAAGTGGAGCCTATGCAATCAGTTTTATAATGGGCTCTATGACGATCAGAGAGCTATCCTGGATGCGGCAGCTAGTGGCAGATTCCAGGAGAATATGGGAGAGACTAAGGGGTAGAAAATTATTGATGATTTGGCCACCCACAAAGCTGAGTATGGAAATTCCAGGGGAAATCAAAGGAGAGCTGCTGAATCTCCTTCTGTAGCTGCACTAGAGGCTCTCACGGCGAGATTTCATAAGTACGAGTTGAGAGGAGCTTCAAAAGGAGGGATTTACCATGTAAATGCTGTTTCAGACGGTCCTTTCGTCTACAAAAGATGTGGAGCTGAGGGACATGTTTCAGAAAATTGTCCTAGTCCCTTCGAGTCTTGTGCTGCCTTTCAACATTATAGGCAGACAAACACTTACTATGAGCCGAATGTCCATCCAAACTTGAGGTGGAGTAGCCAAAATGTCCTAAATCCGACTCAACCTCCACCAGAAGAAAGATCGCGAGAATTATGTGCCCCCTCATAAGCAACAACAGTACCAAAAGCCTCCATATGTCCCACAGCAGCAGCAACAATCCCAAAGTTCTGATTTCAATGAGTTGAAGAGTTTGTTGCTGAAAGAATCTCAAGCAAGAGAGGCCGGGATGAAGATGCTAGAGAGCCAAATTGCTCAATTGGCAAGCAAAAATACAACTCGAGCTCCGGGACATTTACCGACTCAGACGGATCAAAAGGAGACCCTTAATGCAATTACTTTGAGGAGTGGGTCTACCCTTAGGGGCCTTGCTATGGTCGAGGACGTCACTTAAAAAGATGAGGCGGAACCGAGCAAGAAGAAGGTAGTGACGAATAATAACAAGAAAAAGACGATTAGCAGGTATGTCAGTCGATCGATTGACATATTCAGTCGATCGACCAGTCCGCGACAAACAGTAGCTTCTGGTCCTGTAGAGGTCAGTCGATCGACTGACCAACATGGTCGATCGACTGACAGCGCTGCTGAAGGTGATTCTTTTCGTCCTCCAATGCCCGATAACTTGAGGGACCACTTGTTTCGGGGTACGACCGCCCCAAAAATGTTGAGGCCAGACCCAAATGCTGATGGGTCAGTTCCGGTTCCGAAGTACGACCCTATGTCGATTAATGGTTCACATTTGAGACGGTCTGAAGAGGGTTCGAGCTACAACAAGGAGAAGGTCGTGGATTTTCAGCCTAAGTCCACTGACGCCGGCATGAGAGATTTAGAGGAGAGGGCTAAGTTACTTCTAACAGCCCCTTACCCAGAGAGATTGGTGCCGACGAAGGAACAGGTATCGTTTAATAAATTTGAAAATGTTATTCGTAGCTTAAACGTACAAGTTCCTTTCCTTGAATTAGTTAATCAAGTGCCTGCTTACATGAAATTTCTGAAGCAATTATTGTCTAAAAAGAAGTCACTTGAAACTGTGCATACTGTCGCACTAACTGAGGAGTCATGCTCTTATTTGACCCATACTGCACCCCATAAGCTAGAAGACCCAGGTAGCTTTTCCGTTCCATGTAATATTGGCACCTTTCCTATTGAGAAGGCCTTGTGTGACCTAGGTGCCAGTATTAGTGTAATGCCTTTGAGTCTTGCTAGGAAGCTGAAGTTGAATAGGTTCGCAGTCACCAACATGACCGTACAGATGGCTGATCGTTCTGCGGTCCAGTCTATAGGAGTCTTAGAGGACATTCCTGTGCAGATAGGAAAGTTTTTCTTCCCTGTTGACTTTGTTGTACTAGATATGCCCGAGGATGCCCACATTCCTATTATATTGGGTAGACCATTTCGCACACCGCCGGGTGCGATTATAGATGTTAGTTGGGACTTTGACCTTTAAAGTAGGAAAGCATTCTATTGTCTTTGCCCAGGATCGCTAAGAAGAAAGACCCCATGTGGCCAATAACTTGTAATACGGTTTCGAAAAGAAATCCTATTTTTCAGGCTTCCCGATATGCCTGTCTCTACGCCTATTCTGTTGTAACCCCTCCGCCCCAGATTGGGAGCAAATTGGAAGAAGATTCGTCTATTTCTGATATTGCAGGAGCTGGTTTGGGGAAAGAAGAGCCGCATGTTGCTCCAGCTGTGACAGAGCCAATCGTTTCAAGAGGCGGTCTAGGATGTCTTAGATATGGCACTGATGAGGAGCTTGAAGATGAGCCAGTAAAATTAAGAGAGTCTGACTTGGATTCTGATGAGCTTGAGGAGGTCCTCGAGTGGTAAGATGTCCGACACGTTGATCCATTGAGTTCTGCGGATGTTGAAACTAAGAAAAGTGCAGCTAAGAAGATGAGCACTGTTGAGGCTACCTCTTGTAGCCAAGAGCCGACCAAGTGGGCCATTCCGTGGCCGTTCTTGATCAACTATTAGTCGATGGAGATTTTACAAACATTTTATTGCTTTTTAGACTATTTTTATTGTTTTGTGTGCGCGAGACTTCGCATTTTAATAAGTTTGCTTAGGATTTTAATTACCTTAGATGGTTACTTTGGGTTTTGCGCAATTTTGGGCGCGTTATTATGTGTATTTGCAGGGTTTTAGACCTTGATAGCTCAATTTATTGAGTTAATTCGAAGAAATCAGAAAGTTACAAAATTATCCTATCGATCGATCGTCCGTATGGTCGATCGATCGATCATTATTTGCCGCGATTCCAGGAGCTTCGTTTCTGGAATCTGGTCGATCGATCGGGTGAGGTGGTCGATCGACCGTTGCTCATTCTTCCAGACCTATTTTCGATCATTCCCCTGCTGTGTTTGATCGATTTTGCGGAATTCAGGGAGTCTTTTCTCCACTTTATTCTCCGCTTAATTTCTGTTTTCTTCTGTTTTATCATTTCCGCACATAATTTTACCGTCCCAATTTTGCTTTCTCGAGATTACGCGTGGTACTTGTTGTTTTTTCAGGTACTTATTGGTAGCACTGCTGGCTACTGAAACCTCCTAGCTCACGCTGGTTTGGGGAGGTTTCCTTTTGCTGCGCTTAAAGTCTTGTGAGTTCCGAGTCTTCACTTCATGTCATTATTTACTTTATTTAACGCAAATTCCCGTTTTCCTGTTATTTCATTACATGATTTTTGCACAATGGGGACATTGTGCGATTTGGTTTGGGGAAGGGTTTTGCGTTGCATTTCATTTGCTTGCATTCACGTTTACATTTTTTGTCTTGCATTGTTGTTTACTTTCCTTTATATATACAGAAAATTCAAAAAATTGAAAAATTTAAAAAATTCAAAAAAAATTTTTACGTTTATTTTAGCATGTAGGTCGAGTCGGAACGATAGTATTTCAAGGATGACATTGCATTTTCAGCTGTTATGCCTAAGCCTTGCTAATTGACATGTTATTAGTAGAATCATTTGCATAGTCTACGAGTTTTCGTTAATTTATCTTGCTGAACTTGAGACTTGACTTTGATTTTTGGCAAACTACATCATATTCTGAGATTTAGAGCCTTTTAACGGGTGTCATCTATGACCAGTTTATCTAGGATGTGAGTAGTTGCTCCTTATGAGACATGTTACATAAACTTGCATAAATGTGAACTTGATCTTCTTAATACATGTATGCATTCGGTTTGTGGTTTGTTGACACATGTGGAAGAGGTTCCCTTTGTTCTTTTTGCCTATAAACTCCACACTGCCAAAAATAGCCTTTTTGTCCCGTCACTACATCCTACATTTAGCCTGCCTTTGTCAAGCTAGTAGTTTATGTTCTTGGGATTGTTACTACGTTTTTGGTGGCATTTGCTCATTTTGAGATGATGATTGGGAAGATGAAAAAGGAATGAAGGAGAGAAAAGAAATGGAATTGAGAAAAAGAATTGAAAAAAAAGAGAGAAAAAAATGATTCGAAAAAAGAGAAAAAGAGTGTGCTGTACGGTAGATGTGGTCGATCGACTGGCCTCATTGGTCGATCGACTGCAGCCCAAGAAGGAAAATAAAATCAATTCGCATAATTCAAAGTCCTTATTAAATGGCGATTTTTGCTCCCATGTTTCATTTGTATCTTATGGGGAGTTGGATGATCAATTATATCGGAGATTGCGAGATTAGTGCTTTTAATTAGCACCGGTTCTATTGTTGATTATGAGTAAGGAAGTGGATGTTCACATATGGTTTTGTTTGGGTACTAGCTTGGCCGCCTATACCTCCACACTCCCATAATTATCCTTGCCTCTTCTTAACCATTACCTCACATATCCATATTTATACCTCGGCATGTGTCATGGTCATTTGTTTGGTTGGAATGCATATGTACGGTTGTAGAGATCATATTCATATTAGACTGCAGGCATGTTCTTATAGGTCGTAGTTAGGTGAGAGTCATTACAAATTACTTCTTTCTATCTTTACATATATTCACCTGTTTTTATTTGAGTGATCTGAGCGACCCGTGAGAGTCCAATTTGATAACTCTCTACAGTTGACGGTTCAGCAGTTTTTAACGACTACATAACTCGTTTGCACGATTCATATTACTAATTGATTGTTAGTTGTTGCATTAAAATTGGTTTAGGCTTTACATGTTTGCATTTCGCTCTGAGATTGAACTCGTTCCATTAGGTTTTAGAATCGAGTCTAGTTCTTGCTTGGGGACAAGCAAGGGTTTGGTTTGGGGAAGTTTGATGCGTGTCATTTATATGATATTTTACACCCTATTTTACACGCATTTCAGAGCTCATTTGTGTAGTTTATGCTACTATTTGCCCCATTTCGTCGTAATATTGCAGATTTATGCGGAAATGAGTGGAAATCAAGCTAAATCCGTCCCCGAGTACCTTGCATTGCATTTGACATGAAGTAGAGACTAGAGAAACGAACGTGGTGCGCACTTCGAGGTCCGAAAGACAAATCCACAATAATTAAAAGCGGATTATCAGCTGCTCTAGTCGATCGACTGGACCCTATGGTCGATCGACCAGAGCCCGACTTACAGGAATTCCTGTTCAGAGCTTACCAGTCGATCGACCGGCTTCGGTGGTCGATCGACCACACCGCTACTCTGACGCAAACAAAAAGATCGAGGAATAGCAAGCCCAGAGTAGTTAGGTTTTGGAAATAAGAACTACGTTGTATTCTATATAACGTATGCTAGGTTTTGAGAACATTCATTCAGTTTTTTCATTCAGCTTCCATCCAGTTTTAGTTTATCATTAATTAGGGTTTGGTTTTCGAGTTGAATCATTCAATACAATATCTTTTGTTTGTGCTTTTTCTTCCTGCAATTCTTCTAATGGTATTCCTTTATTCACTATTTCAGTTTTATTGCTTTATTTCATTTATAGCTAGAATTGCTAGTTAGTTTCCCGAAACCAATCTATCGTTTTACGCTAATCTTTTGTTCCGTTAATTTAAGCATGAATTCAGTAGTCTATTTCGTTAATCTTGTTGTTGTCTTTACCAATATCATGAGTAGCTAAATTCATCGTGCTAGGATGTAGGGAATCTGTAGATTAGGCGGCAGTAGAATAGTGACCTGAATCGCATGCCGGTCGATCGACTGGGTTCCCTGGTCGATCTACTGGCCACGTGAGGTTTTGCTTCGTTTTAATTGATTTAAATTCTATTTTTGACAAATCGAGTGCACGCGACGAGTTAAATGCTTAGTATTTGACCGACCCATTAGATCGAAAGATAGGGAAGGTTGTTAGACTACCAATTAAAATGACTAAACTATGCTAAGATCGAAACATAGGTAAAGTTTAGGTTATTAGTCACTTTTCAGGACGAGAGTCAGTACTAGTGATATTAGGGACCCGTAGCGAGATCGAAAGACGCTACTTGTTGAGAGTGGACCGAGAGGACCTCTTGTTTTCCCGCCTCATGTGTTTATTTCAGACCTACTTAGTATGCTGCTGCCGAAACTACAGTGAACCGACCATCTTAGTACCCTTTTTATATTTGATTTTATACATTTCTTTAGTTTATTGCTCATTAGTTATAGACCAATTCAATCAAACCCCCACACCATTGTTACCTTGGACTGAATTTAGACAACTAATAATTACATCTGCCTCTCTGTGGTTCGACCCTGCTACCGCTATCTATAGATGTAGTTAGGAATTATAAATTTATCTTTGGTGCACACAACGACGGACATCACTTCTTCTAAGAGCCTTGAGCTCTATGGACAAAGAATCTCGACAATTTGAACTAGTTTGGTGGAGTCCTATCTCAAACCACCAATTGAAAGACATTCCTTCCCATAATATTTGCATTGTATAAAATTGTATAGTATTGTATATAATTTCGCATTTCTTGCATGAGAGTAGTGAGGGAGGGTTTCTTACCCATTTATTGAGCATAATTTCAGAAAAAGATAAGAAGGAATCACAAAAGGGTGCAAGGGAACGATTTTTGAAAGAAAAGAATAAAGGAGTGAGAAAGACGGCACGAGACGCTCATCGCGAGGGCAAGACGCTCGTCCAGAGCATTTTCGTGAGCATTATTTTAATCCTGATCCAGAATCCGAGCGGATTCCCAGCAAGACCCTCGTCCTAAAGGGAAAACGCTCATATCAAGCTAGAGACGCTCGTCCTGAGTATCATCATGAAAGAAATTTTTGTCTGGAAGAGAATCCGAGCGGATTCTCAGCAAGACGCTCGTCCCACATGAGACACTCGTTTCCAGAACGAGACGCTCGTCCCCAGCCAGTCTCAAAAATACCAGGATCCCTGACTCAGAATCCGCTTGTCCTTCTTACAAGACGCTCGGATCCACCAACGAAGACGCTCGTCCCGACTTCAAGACGCTCGGATTCCTCTGATTTTAGCTGGAGACTTCGTGAAGTCCGCCCGAGCCCGACCCTTATCCGCTCGTCTTCCATCCCTTTTTCTTTATAAACACCCCCACCATCCCTCATTTCCCTTATCTTATCTACCTAAAATCTCACATCATCATCTTCCAAACACCCCCATCAAAAAAATCAACCCAAAAACCCTAACAATCTCCTCAACAAAATGATGAACCTAAGAGGAAAAGGGAAGAAGTCCGCTGAGACCGCACCCAAGAAGCACAAGGGCACTTCTTCATCCGCCCAAGGAGAGGCAAGAATCTATCGCAATGTGATGATAAGAGGGGTGGAGCAACTCGAATTTTTCCCGGAAGTGATCTTCGCTTGCGATGAACATCGCCAAAAATTCCTCACATTGCTAGGTAAGCATTTTGAGCCAACTCAATTCATTGATACCAAAGTTTTAGAGGTCCTAGATATAAGGTATCATACTGAAATGTTCTTTGATGGTTTGGGGCTTGGAAAGCTATTCTATGCCCATGAGGAAACCTACCTTAGCCTTACCCTGGAGTTCTTGTGTAGTCTCCGTATCGTCACAAATACACAAAGAACTGTTTGTATGGAATTCCGACTATACAATCGAGACCACAGGCTAACCCTTGATCAATTTGCAAATATCTTTGGTCTTCTTGTGCCCACAGAAAACACCGACAAACCCGCGGATTTCACTGTTGACCGTGTTTGGAGAGCTATCTCCGGGAGGGACTTCATACACTTGAAACAATGCTATACCTTCGCAATTCAACATCCGGTGATTCGAATCACCGAACGCTTCATTGCCGGCACTATCAATGGGAGATATGAACAAGATAGGTGCACTCTCCTTGACTTAACCTTCTTAGAGTCATATTTAAATGTTCAAGGGACAAGGCCTTATAATTTCAACACTCCCCTTGAGATGCTCACAAGATTCTTCGATTTTGCTCAAGGGAATTCCCACATTAAGACCTTCGTGATGGGAAGCCTAGTCACGATGTTGGCCAATGATCTTTGTCCCGGGTTTAACCTTCATAGGACTTATGTAAAGATCGAGGGCAGCACCTTGATTGATGAGGAGGCCATCTTCAACCACCACCGGTGGTGTACCTACACCCAAACCGGGAGTGTGGAGTGGTTTACAAAGGGGTGCCCTTCTATTTTTCTCACGGGATGGAATGTGCCACCTACCGAGACAAGGTTGAGTCGGTATTCGCCTACACCAAGTTACCTCCTCGACATTGAGATCCACCCCAACCCACCTCAAAGAGAAGAAGCACCTTGCCAACCTCAACAACCTCGTGCGATGCCGGTAAGGGGTATTGCACCACCATCTTATGTACCCATTCCACCATACCCCACTCCTTATGTACCATTCAAACCACAAGTCCCCAATGCTCCGGATGTGAATGATTTGATGAGCCTTATGCAACGGGTCGATCTCGGGGTACACCGAGGGTAGGAAGACAACTATTTGGCCCTCTATCCTCAATACTACCAAATGGCACAACAAGGGTATATAGACCCTAATGGCCCTCGTCCATCTTGGGCTCAACCGCACCTTTTGTTCCCTAATCAAGGTTACCAAGACGACAACTTTGGTGGCCAAGGTGGAGGATTCTATGGCCAAGGAGGAGGGTATGACCAAGGAGGTTCTAGCGGGTATGGATACGGCAATGATGGTGATAATGAGGAATGAGAGATGCCTACCACACCATCTCCAATTGTATGATACTCTTCTATCCCTATCTCTTATGTATAGTTGCATTGCATTTTAAAATTACCTTGCATTTAGTTTACACCTCACTTGCATTTGTATTATATTGCATATTGCATTCAAATTAGTTAGTTCATATAGTATAGTTTGCATTGTAATATATCTCACATGATTCATGTAGATAGTTGCATATAGACTAGAATTCATACATAATCACTAATGACCAAAGCTCATTTCTCCTACACTAGAAATAGTGTTTAAATCGGTTTGGGGAGGTTTGATCATATGTGAGAACATGCATCATTTAGAGTAGTTTAGATTGCATTCATTTGTTATATATGTCATGTAGAATTGCATTTAGTTAGAGCATGCATTCATTCATATCATTGCATTTATTCAAAAATCCAAAAAAATATGTACTTTCTCTTTTCATTCCTACTCCTACATGTACATTAAGGACAATGTCCAAAATAAAGTGGGGAATGGGAATTTATATTCCAAAAATGATAAAAATTGAAAATTTTTGAAAAATACAAAAACATGTCTTTTCATTTCATAAAATCAAAACCCATAAAAATTTGAAAAATTCAAAAATCCAAAAACATGTTCATTTCCTTTGTAGTGTAGTCTTGTATATATTGTTTTGTATATATTGTGTTTGTCCATCCTTTTTCACATTGATCGACTACGCCACATCCGAGACATGAGGATATTGAAGACCGCATGGTATGATCTTTCCAATCTCCTTTTTCCTCTTTATGTTAATGACTATGTGGCTTTATTTTGATTGATGCGGTATAAACAATGTGAATTTAGGATTGCATTTAGTTTATTTTGCATACTAGTTGGTAGGAGCATGATATGGCTAACGTCGTATCACCAAATCAAAATAAAACTATCTCAAAACTAACAATAATAGCTAGTGGTAAGACAGGTATCGAATCCACAGGGAGGCGGTAATATTCAGTCTGTAAATATTTAAATCGTCTGAAGGTAACCGTTTTCTTGGGGGTTTGTTTTGTTTGTTATCTAACCAACTAATTGCGAGTAATTAAAAGGGTTTAAAAAATTGATAATAAAATTCTAGGATTTCCGGTTCACTAGGTCAATTATATGGGGTCTCTTAATCAATTGCTAGATCTATCAAGTTGTCTAAGGTCACAGGATCGGTTGATTCTATTTATGCCCTTTAGATCGATTCTAACATGCGATCGCTATAATTAGATACAATCTATTTGTTTATCGCAGCCTATATTAATTCTAACCCTGTCGGTGAAAGCATTAGTTCGCTACACTAATTAACAACTCAGGCCTAAGTTAATTAACTAGAAGAAGAAGAACAATCAAACGATAATTTATACGATTTCTCTAACAATTAATCAATTTCCCCCTTTCTAATTAACCTAGATCCCCTTCATCCTAGATGAGAGATTTAGCTACTCATGACTAAAACAACAACAACAATAATGATAATTGAAGACATGATTGAAAACATTAAATAAGAACAATAATTGAATAACATAAACTTGAATGAATAATTATTGAAGAAAGATTAATACCGTAGCAACAAGGAAAGATTGAAGCTAGAGAGTATTCAGCCGTTCTCAGCAAAATAAAGTGTACCCTAATAATAACGTACGAGTTTCTAATTTATAATACAAAATAACTGTTTTAGGAAAATCCGGAAATAAATCTGCCAGAGAGGTTCCTCGATCGAGCCTGGGTGGACTCGATTGAGGACGATTACTCGATCGAGCCTCAGGGGACTCGATCGAGGAACCAGCTTCACAGACTGATTTCTTCGTTTCTTCACTTCTAGCCTTCATGCTACCTCGTTCCTCGTGCCATGCTCCGTGTATTCCACTATGACATCTCCGCTATGTTCATCTTAGCTTGATTATCATCGTAATGCGTCATTTCTGTATTAAAACATAAAATAGCGACAGTATCGAAAATTCACTAAAATAAGGCATATAAACGATATAAAGGCACGAAAATGGTATATGAAATGGTATAAAAGGAGTTATAAAAGTATATATAAAAGTGATACATCAAACTCCCCCAAATCAAATCAAACAAAGGACAAGCAAACAAATGGTGAATGAATAACTCAGAGCAAATGTCTACGCACATACAAATCGCAGCTATCCACATCTATAACAATGTAATGACCAAAAATTGTGCCAATAAAACAAATTCAAAGGCACGGGTAACAGATTAACGCATCTCTACTCAAGATGTGACATGATACCGAGACTCAGCCAAATGCTTTTCAACCTTGCAAGACAATTTTGTTGGATTCTCACGGTTTCACTCATGCACTCATAAGGGGTGAGATATATGTAAGATAGAAAGAATAAAGACGCTCACTCAACTTATGAAACATGCATGCAATCTAATGTGATAGAAGATTCTCCAATTTGTGCGCAATCATAATATAGACCAAGTACATGTATCAAGGAAAGAATGGTGGTAAAGTGGCATGGGTATAGAAGTGGCTTGTGTAAAAGAACATATGGGTATGTGAGGCTCAAACGGTAGTCGCAGCGTTAAACTAATAGCCAAAGCAAATAGTATATAAAACAATCATCCAACTGGAGAAATCATCTCAACTTTGACAACATATGAGAGAATGAAAAGACTCTCCAAATGTGCATTAGACTCTCATAATTACCACTCACGACCTCCTAACAAAACTTGATGAAGCAAGAATTTTTTTCTTTTTCCTTTCTTTTTTGAATTTTCGATTTTTTCATCTTTTTTATTTTTTTTTTCTTTTTTTTTCTTTTCTTTTCTTTCGTTCTTCGTTTGTTTGTTTTTTCTCTTCTTTTTTTTCATTGCTTCATAACACTTTTCTTTTTCAACATAGGAGGTCACACAATTTCTACAAAAAGATAGCTACTACCCACATGACATAAAAGTCCCAACCCAACCAAAGCAGCTATAATAACAAAGACTCAAGCAACTGCGACTGTCCCGAAAAAGGTAGGCAAATTCTGGAATGTAGCTAAGAAATAGGATATAGAATGGCTACATGGTTCAAACGGGCTAACAAAAACTGGGTAATGTATGGCATATTTGAACAATAAGAACCGCCTTTCCTCATGTACTCGATCATATGAACGCACAAAAGCTAAGAAACTAATGTCACACTTATGCAGTTTGATATTACATATTCCACAAGGAGACCACACTCTTCAGCCTAAATAACAATGAGACCGGTTTATTAATGTTCCCGGCCTAGGAAGCTCTAAAGACCTCAGAAATTTAAGTGATTTACCAACAAAATAAAGTCAAATGTACTCGGCATAAGGCATATTGTGACGGTCAAGACTTGAGTAAAGAGCTTTGTTCATCATAGCTAACGGGTCAAAACAATGTACATGGACAACTCAATGGGATTCAAATGCAAAGACAAAGCAAATTATCATCATTGTTAAACAATTCACCAAGACTCGACTCAAAATAAATAAAAACATGTTTTTGTATTTTATAAATTTTTCAATTTTTTTGGTTATTTTTTTTTTTACACACAACAATAAAATAAACACACAACAGAAATAAATACCCTCCCCCAAACCTAAATGTCACAGTGTCCTCATTGAGACGCCTACAGCATAGCAATCACACAGAAACCCAGCAACCTACGGGACACTACTAACAAAGGGAAGAGAGAAAACAAGAAATACAATAAAAACAAAAACAAGAAAGATAGTACCAGCTGTAATGCAAAAGCATCCCCCAAACCAGCTGGAAAGTGAGGGATGTAGCGACCACCTGTCACTAGAGAGCTCCATCATCATCATCATCATCAAGGTTGGCTTCATCAAAACCATCAATCTCGGCATACATAGCCAACAGCTCAGGGTGAGTAACAGGTGTCCCACGGCCTCTAGAACGGCCGGCTCATCTACCACGGCCTCTAGAACGGCCACCTCCTGGAAAAGCTGCTGCAGTAGAAGTAGAAGCCCCAAACTGACCAAACTGCCCACGCTGCGACAAAGGAACACCCGCATCCTCTGAAAAGACACTAGTGGGCTGGTGAGGTCGAACAGGAGTGTAAAAAGGCCGACCCAAAGCACCATAATCAGTACTAAACTGCCCAAACTCAGCAGGAGTCACACCGTAAAGGTGGAAAACACGGCTAACATCACCAGGTGTGGTGTAGTAGGTAGGAGAAGTGCCCGTGTACTGTCCCCCTGTAGCAAGAGTCATAGCCTCCATCTGCTCCCACATACGCCGCTCAGTCAATGCGGTGTTGATACCCTCATGAATCTGCACCTCTCTCGTAAGAACTGGGTCAAAGTGATAACCCTGGGTAGGAAAGGCTGTAGGAGGTGGAGGAGGAGGAGTGGGCTGGTAGGAACCAGGTAAGTGGGTGGTAGGCTGACGACGTCTCCGACGCCCACTAGTTGTAGTAGTAGTGCTAGAACTGGGAAAAGTAACCAAAATGTCCTGTGGGATCAAATAAGTGACAAGTGGGGGTCTCTCCCTAGCTGTACTCTCCTCAAGAAGATCCACAGCCGGCAAATGGTCACAAGGCAAAAGCATGTAAGAATGACCCCGAACCTTCCAATAATGATCCTTCCCGTTCCTAATGTCAATGTAGGAGATATCGTAGCGCAGGTGGTCGTCATCAACTAAGGGCTCATGGTCATCCATAGGCTCATCAGGGTCATCCCCCTCAAAATCACATACAGCCCGAGCAATCCTAGTAATGAGGGCACCACAGTCTAAATCACCATGTTTCCCAATCTTGCGGTCAAAAGCTTAGCAAACAAGAGCAGGGGGAGAAAACTGAAAGGTCCTCTCCTGAAATGGGTTCAGGTAACTAGCTAAAATCAAGACCTCTAAGGAAGAGGCCTTGCTCTTGTCATGCCTCCCGTAAAGCAAATAACTCAAATATCGTAGGAAAAGCCGAAGACAAACATGTTGAACATCCAACAAAGACGTACTACTAATGTCTGCATCCGCAAAGCCAGTAAATAAAGGGAAATATCGGATCGCAGACATCCCACTATACAAATCCCCATCAGAATGCTTATCAATCCCTAGAATTTCGGAAAGACGGTCAAAAGTCAAAGACCGTTCTACATTAAGCAATCTAAACCGAATAAGATGGTCACTAGGGAAGTAAGAATATGAACTCAAAAACTCAAGGGTCAAGGCACGATATGATAACTCGTGTAGTAGAAAAAGACCCTGCAATCCAATTTCAACAAACATACCCAACATAATGTCATCAATCTTGAAGGTTCGCAATATTTTCCAATCCACAAACCGAGTGGCATTCATGGTTTTAGTCATCAAGAACTCGAACCTATCCCAATACTCTTTGTCACGGAACTCAATAAAAGGAAAGTCGTCAAACGGTGATAAATCCTCCTCCTCCTCGGAAGACTCAACCACCTCCGGCTGACAAACGGGAGCGCGCCTCTCCCGTGGCCTCTTATTACCTTGCCCACTAGTCGACATACCAATTTAATGCATAAATTCAACCCGGATTTTGAAGAACCTTAGTTCCCAAATTAGCAAATTAGGCATTTAATTCAACAAATAAAGGGCTAAAAAGCAAGGAAATAGAAATTGTATATGAGCAATGGAAGATTCAAAGCAATAAACTCAAGATTTTAGACAAGAAATTTCAGATTTTCCGGAACAACTAAAGCGCAAAACGGGACTTACCTTGTCAATTTCAGCAATGAAAATGCAAAAGTAAGCACAATAGATTGATGTAATCACTTAATATGCAAATAAACACAAGTTTTATGGGAGATTTGATGATGAGTGATGTTGAATTAAGAGAGAAAGAGGAGATAGCAGTCGAAAAGGGCAAACAAAGTGACGGAGTATAAGAAAGAATAGGAAGAATTAAAAACAAATAATAGAGAAAACCGGCTGGTTAAAAACGCGGAACCCGGTTCACACTGGTGCCTCGATCGAGCCTGAGGTGACTCGATCGAGGAACCAAATTCAGCACATGCCAACTTTTGTTTTAAGGGATTTTGATTCTCTAGTTGGTGCCTCGATCTAGCCCTGGGTGCAATCGATCGAGCGGGTTGGTGCCTCAATCGAGCCTGGGCTGACTCGATCGAGGATCTTACTGGTGGATTCCTTTTTCGTCGTTTGTGATTCTTACCTGCAAATACCGTTAAAGCCTGCATAAAAACACTTGAAAACAGCATAAGACCCTCTCCTCTCATCTCTCAAAATTCAATGAAAGACGTAAATGTAAATGCGATAATTAAATTTAAATCCTAATTTACAAAATAATATATTACAATGTCCGAGCTGCCTCTCGGTAGCGCTGGTTTTTGCGGTCCCGCACGACCGTAATTCCTCATCAGTAAGAAGAATCAATGGCAAAGAGGTCAACGGCCTCTATTACCCCAACATGAGCTCCTTCATAGTAGATTTTCAATCGTTGCCCATTCACTTTGAAGGTCTCTCCTTTGTCAGTTTGCAGTGTAACTGACCCAAATTTGTTCACATCAGCAAGAGCGAACGGTCCAGAACATCTACTCCTCCGCTTACCTGGAAACAAACGCAAACGAGAGTTAAATAATAGAACTTTCTCACCGACATGAAATTCCCTTTGCAAAATATGCTTGTCATGCCACTTCTTCGTTCGATCCTTGTACACTTGTGCACTATCATAGGCATGCAGTCGAAATTCATCGACCTCATTCAACTGCATCAGTCGTTTCTCACCCGCCAGTGAGGGATCTATATTCAGCTCCTTTATGGCCCACATAGCCTTATACTCATGCTCCACAGGTAAATGGCAAGATTTTCCATAGACTAGACGGTAAGGGGATGCTCCAATCGGCGTCTTGAATGCAGTACGGTAAGCCCATAAGGTGTCATCTAGCTTCCGACTCCAATCCTTTCTGTTCTTGCTTACTACCTTCTCTAAGATCTGTTTCAGTTCTCTGTTGGAAACCTCCACTTGTCCACTGGTTTGGGGATGGTAAGCCAATCCTCTACGGTGTGTAACGCCATATTTCTTAAATAAAGAAGTGAGATGACGCTCATTGAAATGCTTTCCTGCATCACTAATCACCGCGCGAGGCACTCCAAACCGTGGAAAGATAATTTTCTGAATCATCTTAACAACAAATTTAGCATCACAAGTGGGAGTGGCAATTGCCTCCACCCATTTAGAAATATAATATACAGCTACTAATATATATTGATTCCCATGAGAAGTAGGGAATGGCCCTTGGTAATCAATGCCCCAAACATCAAAAATCTCCACCTCTGAGATTCCAGTTTGAGGCATCTCATGCCTTTGTAAAATATTGCCCGTTCTTTGACACGCATCACAAGAACGGATAAAAGTAGTAGCATCTTTTAAGATAGTAGGCCAATAAAAACCTGATTGCATTACCTTAGCAAAGGTCCTAGAAGGACCATGATAACCACCATAAGAAGAAGAGTGACAATGAGAAAGGATGGCATGCACCTCACCCTCTGGAATACATCGTCTATAGATACCGTTTGCGCACTCCCGGAATAGGTATGGATCATCCCAGAAATACCGCTTCACATCATGCATAAATCTCTTCTTCTGCTGATAGGATAAATCAATAGGAAGCATACCTCCTACCAAGTAATTGGCATAATCTGCAAACCATGGGGTATTTGCAGCTACAACTAGAAGATGGTCATCTGGAAAAGAGTCATCAATGGGCAAAATCTCTCTTCCTGCAAATCTCAGCCTAGACAAATGATCTGCAATAACATTCTCAGCACCAGACTTATCACGAATTTCTAAATTGAATTCTTGTAACAACAAAATCCATCTAATAAGTCGTGGCCTAGCCTATTGTTTGGTCAAAAGATATTTTAAAGCTGCATGGTTAGTGTGAACAATAACTTTAGAACCAACAAGATAAGCTCTAAATTTGTCTAAAGAATAGACAACTGCAAGAAGCTCCTTCTCCGTAGTAGCATAGTTGATCTGCACATCATCAAGAGTCTTACTCGTATAGTAGATGGCATGCAACACCTTATCTCTTCGCTGCCCCAAAACAGCTCCAACTGCATAGTCACTGGCGTCGCACATAATCTCAAAAGGAAGGCTCCAATCCGGAGATCGGATTATGGGAGCTGAGATAAGAGCTTGTTTAATCCTGTCAAAGGACTTCACACACACATCAGTAAACACAAAAGGTGTATCTTTATGAAGTAGCCGAGTTAGAGGTTGAGCAATTTTAGAGAAATCCTTAATAAAGTGGCGATAGAACCCTGCATGACCAAGAAAACTACGCACACTTTTAACATTAACCGGGTACGGGAGTTGCTCAATTACCTCAACCTTAGCTTTGTCCACTTTAATACCCTTACCTAACACCAAGTGACCGAGTACCACCCCTTTAATGATCATGAAGTGGTACTTCTCCCAGTTGAGAACAAGGTTGCTCTCCTCACAGCGCGGCAAAACTTTAGTCAAGTTTCTCAAGCAAACATCGAAATCAGTACCATACACACTGAAATCATCCATAAAGACTTCCTTGATAGAGTCTATGTAGTCAGAAAATATGGCAATCATACAACGCTGAAAAGTAGCAGGAGCGTTACATAAACCAAAGGGCATCCTCCTATAAGAAAATACACCATATGGGCATGTGAAAGTGGTCTTTTCCTGATCGTCAGGATGAATGGGTATCTAAAAGAAACCGGAGTAGACATCTAGGTAATAGAGATAACTATGACATGCTAGTCTCTCTAACATTTGGTCAATTTAAGGAAGTGGGAAGTGGTCTTTCTTAGAAGCGGTTTTCAACTTCCTATAGTCAATGCACATCCTCCACCCTGTAACAAGTCTAGTATCAATCAACTCATTCTTATCATTCTTTACTACGGTAGTACCTCCCTTCTTAGGTACAACTTGGACAGGACTGACCTATTTAGAATCAGATATAGAGAAAATAATGCCAGCATCAAGTAATTTCTGTACCTCTTTTCTTACCACCTCCTGCATTGGAGGATTTAGGCGTCTCTGACCTTGTGCACTAGGCTTGTGGCCTTCTTCCAATTGAATGCAGTGCATATAAAAATCAGGACTAATACCTTTCAAATCATCAATGCTATACCCAGTGGCCTTTTTATGAGTTCTCAAAACAGACAACAAAGCAGATAGTTGACCTTCAGTTAGGCTACCATTGACAATCACGGGGTTTATTTCATAGTCATCAAGAAACTCGTATTTAAGATGAGAGGGAAGGGGCTTTAGTTCAGGTTTCTTTACCTCAGTTACCTTAGGTGCGATACCCAAACTATATATCTTTTGATGGGGGCATTCCTCTCCAGTTAGAAGCCTCTCAATCGCATGAACTTCTGGACTTTATGAACCCGTCTGATCAGCTGAATCCGGAACCAGGGCAATCTCCAGAGGATCCCTGTCCAAGCACATAGGAAGACACTCATCAATAGTAAAATCAATGTCGTCTATACTATGACAAGTTTCTTCTATCATGGGATGTTTTAATGCTTTTTCCAAGTTAAAGACAATAGTATCATCCCCACAGCTAGAGTCAATCTCCCTTGCCTAACATCTATAACCGCCCCCGCAGTGTGAAGGAACGGTCTCCCCAAAATGATAGGGATATGGTTGTCCTCAGCCATGTCCAAGATAACGAAATCAACGGGGATGAAAAATTTCCCAATACGAACGGGAACATCCTCCAACACCCCAGTGGGTGTTTAACAGATCTATCGGCCATCTGCAGTGTCATATTAGTAACCGTCAACTGACCCATATTTAATTTCTTGCAAATAGAATAAGGCATGACGCTGACCCTAGCTCCTAAATCACAAAGAGCTTTACTATAGCAAGATGACCAATATGACAAGGGATAGAAAAACTTCCTGGGTTCTTTAATTTAGGTGGTGAATTGATTGGCAACATGGCACTGCACTTCTGAGTGTAAGCAATAGTTTCCACCGCATCAAAGGATCTCTTCCTTGTCAATATCTCCTTCATAAACTTTGCATAAGCCGGCACTTGAGTAATTAATTCAGTGAAGGGAACACTTACCTGTAAATTCTTCACGACTTCCATAAACTTACCAAACTGCTTGTCCAGCTTAGATTTTTGTTGCCGATAAGGAAAAGGTAGTGCAATAGTAATGGGCTCGGCTTGCTTGAACTTAGAATCAAGTTTTGAAACATCGTCGTCTGTCAAGGAGGTGCCTCGATCGAGCCTTGATGTCACTCGATCGAGCACACTGGTTCCTCGATCGAGCCTGGGCTGACTCGATCGAGGAACTTCTGCAGGTTCAACTTTTTCGTTCTTTTTGCTTTTATCGTCAGCTCGTGTTTCAAATTCGTCAAGTTCTTTCTCATCATCACTAAGCTCCAAATTACCCAATCCTTTGGGATGCATATAAGGTACCTCATCATCAGCAGTGGGCACATCATTATCATGGCTATGCAGGTCAGGATTTGCATATGTGGTATCGCTCCTCAGCTGAATAACTTTAGCTTGCTCGTGAGCTTGTTTACCCTGAGGAGGAAGACCCCCAGCCTGTTTTGATAGATTTTAAAGTGCCATCTGAGCCACCTGGTTATCTAGCATCTTATTATGGGCAATCAGCTCAGAAATTTGAGCCGTCTGCTTCTACTGCATTGACAAAGTTTGTTGCAAAAGATTACGCAACTCTACCATCTCATTGTTCGGAGCTTGTTGAGGAGTTTATTGAGGAGTTTGTTGAGGAGGTTGTTGATATTGATTGTTAAACTGCTGACCTCCTTGAACTTGCCTTTGATATCCTCCGTTTGGTTGATTACCACGACTGTTGGGAGGAATATAAACATTCTTTTGTGGTCGTTGCTGCTACGGGTTTTGCACATTCTGACTTGACCATTGAAGGAAAGGGTGTTCCTTCGTTCTTTCATTATAAAAATTGGAGAAGGGTGTACCTTGTTCACCTTGTCTATAAGACTGAAAGGCATTAACCTGCTCCAATGTGCTCAAACACTCAGCTGCATTGTAACCGTCTAAACCACATCTAGCACAAGACTCCTCTTGCAGTTGACTCATAGCATGAACTCTCTCTTTACTATCCAATGATTGAGTAGTCTTTATCTCAGCAATTTGAGCAGAAATAGTCTCCAATTGCGCAGCAAGAGCACTATCTCCCCCGATCCCTCGTGTGCTTCCCCTAGGATTTCCATACTTAGCAGTATGGGTGGCAATCTGATTAATCAACTTCCACGCGTTACTATCGTTGGTGTTATCCTGAAACATTCCATTAGCTGATGAATCCAATAAGGCACGATGGTCGTCATACAACCTGTTATAAAACTGGTTGCAAAGAAACCAGTTTGGGAAACCGTGATAGGGAACAGATCGAACCAACCGTTTGAAGCGAGTCCATGCTTCATTCAAATATTCAGTAGCTCCTTGCTTGAAACTGGTAATTTGACTTCTTAGCGCATTAGTTTTCTGAAGTGGGAAATACCTCTTGTAGAAGGCAAGAGCTAAAGTATTCCAGTCAGTAATTCCCTTGTCTGCCATATTTAAGTCCCTCAACCATTCAGCAGCTCCATCTTTCAGTGAAAAAGGAAAAAGCACCTGCTTTAATTGATCTTGTGTCACTCCAGCTGTTAACGGGATAAAATAAAAGTAGGTGACAAATTTCTCCATATGTGTAGCAGAATCTTCAGTAGATGTCCCTCCAAATAAATTTCTCTCCACCAAATTTATGTAAGATGGGCGAATTTTGAAGGTTCCATTGTCAGTATTGGGCAGCTTAAATCCTTGTGGGATGGAAGCTAATGTCGGCTCGGAGTGACTGGCTAGAGAAGGCATGATGGTAGTCTCAGGAGTAGGAGTTTCAACTGGAATTTCGGTCTCGGGAATTTCGTCCTCTGTGTAGGACTGATCGGCCGACTGTGCTGAGCTCGCTGCCTCGACGTCAAGTATACTCAAGTCTTTTACTTTACCCACTTCTTGATTAAGTTTTCATCTGTAGCGAAAAGTCTTTTTTGGTTCAGGATCAAAAGGACTAATCTTAGACCTATTCGACCTGGACATACACGGAACTAACAAGAAAAGTGTGAGAACGGTCTCAAGGAACTAGTGTTGGAGCTTGTGTCCTCCACAGTTAGTGTGATAACATATATAAATCTCTTATAGGTTCACAAGGGTATCCTTAGTATTTTATCAGTTGATTAACGTTTACTTAATAACGGTTGGCTTGCTAGAAGTTTGACGTTATTATCATACTGATGGCGGTGATCAACTGGTCCCTAAAAGTCACACCTAAAGGATGTGTTTGAGAGATGTGATCGTATGAAAATATAATCACATTGATGCCTTATATGACTAAAAGGTTAGTCCATGTATTTTGACTAAACAGTTAGTCAATGTGATGATGAGACGATTATTTAATTTAATTAAATAATGTCAGCTGAGACGAATTAATTGTTAAATTCGTAAATTGAATATAAACTGTTATATTTAATTAATGTATATAATGTTAGCTTAAACGAATTAAGATGTTAATTCGTAATTAAACGTAAACGGTTATATTTAATAAGCAAATTATAAATATGCGATATTTATAGTTAATGTATATATTATACGAAATTGTCATAATAAATGGTGACAGACCGATATTAATAAATCGACTACAAACTGTTGTGTGTGGACTTATGAATACGGGACGACATATATGACAATTGTTAAATAATGCCCATAATATACATTTAGACAACAACCTAAAATAAGAAGATTTTTCTCCTTATTTGGTTGTTGGGGTCACACGATTTAAGGAAGAAAAAAAGGAGAAAAATATCTTCCTAATTCTCCTTTTACACGGTTTAAAGAGGTAGAGGGGAGATCATTTTTCTCATTCCTTTTTGACCTAATTCTATCATCACAAAAACCCTAAAAATAATTAGAGAAATTAGGGATCTCATTCTAGCAAAAAGAGAGGCATTTCTCAAAGCATTTTGGATGCAACAATTAGGAGAATATCGATTTCGATATTGTTCTTAGGCCAAATTGCTAGGACCAAAAATTAATTCTAAATCTCTATTCTTTTGTTTATGCAATTCATTTATGACTAGTAATTTCATAATTATAATTTCGTTATAATCCGAATTTCTTGATGAAGTATACCGATATTTCCCACAAGTGGTATCAGAGCATAGGTCACGAAATTATTTTATATGATTTTCATAAATGAATTTAACAAAAATTTGAGAAAAAGAAAAAAAGGGTTCGACCGTTTTTAAAAAAATTTCTGCCGAGACAAATTTTTTTTTTTTTTTTTTGATGTTTTTGTTCCATTTGATTTATTCATATTGTTGTTTTAATTTGTTAAGATGATAATATGATAAATTTGTAGATGTTTTGATTTAATAAAAATTAAATTGAAATGTAAATGGAATAGTTTTGATTAATGATGATTATTTGTTTTTGCTATATAGTTTTTGGCACACATGATGTTAAATTGTTGTTTAAGGATCATGATTCATTAATTTAAATGTTGATGATTATGCCATTCTTGTTCTAATAGCAACTTTAAACAAATTTTGTTCATCTAAATGGGTTTTTTTTTTCGATAAGAGAAGAAAAAAAACTGTTTTTTTTTTTCGAATTATTGGGCTGTCAGCCGAGAGCTTTGAAAAAAAGGGGGTTGTTTTCGTTTTTTTATTCAGCCGAGAGCATTAGAAGAAAAAAAAAACTGTTTTTTTTTTTACGTTTTTTAGGGCTAAATGCCGAAAGAAAACAAAACGGTTTTTTTTGTTTTTTTGGGATGATTACCGAGAGCATGAAAAAAAATTTCGGTTTATTTTGGCCAATAATTATTATACATTAAATTTATAATGTATGATTGTTTGTTGTGAAAAGGTTCACAAATTAAAGATACCCAATTATTTTAAAGAGGTTTAAAATAATGTTGGATCAATTCATATCACTAGCTAATGTGAATTAAGATTGGAATTATTGTGAGTAATTGAGGAATTGTCACATAATTTTGATAATTATAAAATAGGTGGTTTGGATAAATTACTCTACATAATTAAGGAATTATGTCTTGAATGGTTAATTTATAGTTGATGCATTTTTTTTAGTTGAATGAATCGTTGAACGGTTTATTTACGTATTTTTGCAATCGGTTGTAATTTGTATTACCTAGTGTGGCCTTAGTTAATTATGTTTTCATAATGATGGAAACATAATTTTGATGTAATTTTGAGATCTCGAATCTCCTTTAATTTTCTTTAGTATTATGTTTTTTAAATTAGAATGTAAATAGGTTTATTTTGTAATTTATTAATTGTAATTTTGAGAAGACTAAAGATGGAGATTGGATTGCTCACTCCCGCTACATGGACCAAGATGGAACATCAAGACAAGCTTCTCGGGTCCTAGGAAGGATTCTAAAGTTGTATTTATGTTCATTTTGGTAGATAGGCCACAATAGGACTTCATTTTATTTTACGTTTTTCCATTCTTATTGCTTTTCTTCGCTTGATAGTTAGTGCATCATATTCCGCCTAAACCAAACCACCTACTAATATGCATAAAATTGACTCATATATATTGGATGTTAGTTATCATGGACATAAAGATGTCACACAATTTTAAGCCATCATCTTAGTTTATTCATTCTCGCATGCTAGATATTAGTTCACTTAAAATTAATTAAAATAAAGTTGATGGGATCTTCCTCTAAAACTAAAATTGAGGCTAGTCTTTATAAGGCCAAACAACTATGAATCCCTTCTTCGTTGGTAGGCATATATGACCTTACTCTCCATATGACCCCTTCTACGTTGGGTAAGTAGTTTGTGTTGACTTATTTTACCTCAACGTTATAATCCGAAGAGTTTCTCGTGATTATGATGGACTATAGATAGAATTTAGAGAAATTTATCAACCAAGAATTCTAACAGTAGAATTAGCCAAGAGGTTGGCTTATCAATTTACAGATAATTGAGTCTTGGGATCATTTATATAATTCTTGAGGAAGGTCAATTGTATAAATGCTTGAGTCTTCGCCTTATAACAGTATTGCATTAGACTTAAATCATAACGATGAGCATGCTTATTATATTTTCTTCCTTTCGCAGTGTAGAATTCGTTTTATATTGATAATACTGCTTATAACAAATGGCTGGAAATAATGATATCCCTATGCCAAGTGCCACACTTTCACGCGAGTCCTGGCTCAAAACTTTCATGGATCATATGAATCAGTCCACACGACTGAAGAATGACGAGTCCAACTTTGCTGACTGGGAGGCATCATTACGGAATGCTGCCATTGCTGACGGTAAGCTCAAGTACTTAACTAAGCCAATACCGCCAAACCCAGGCCTCAATGCAAGAGCTAACGAGGCACTTGCTTATAGTGACTTCGTCATGGAAGCTGTGCGATAAAGAACGTACTCATTTTTGCAATGGAAACTAATTTGCAAAGACGCTTCATTTCCCAAGGTGCAAACAAGATTTTCACCACGCTCACTAATGAGTTCTCAAAAGCACCGAGAATCGTTACTTATGAGCATACCTGTCGCTTCTTTGATGCGAAACTCCAGAAGGGCCAACCGGTTAGCCCACACATTCTTAACATGATTGAGAATGTCGAGAAACTGGAGGCACTTGATTGCAAAATCAGTGAGAGCATAGTCATTGACCGTATGCTTCATTCACTTCATGCTGGTTTTGCCTTTTTCAAGGCAAATTACTACATGAATGAGATGAAGAAAAGTCCTCATGAGCTACACTCACTTCTCGTACAGACCGAGAAGGATATGAAATTGAGTGGGAGCATGAAGCAAGATGTTCTCATGATTTCCAACAAGAATAAGGGTAAAGGCAAACCTCACGGCGACCTAACTGTAGGAAAGCCAAAGTTTAAAAAGTTAGGAAACGGTAAGAGTGGGCCTGGTGAGACTAGTGGCTCACAAGGCAAGGCAAAGAGCAAGGACGGTAACGTTGAATGCCACCATTGTCACAAGACTGGACATTGGAGGAGGAACTGTCCCGTGTACCGTGAGGACATAAAAGCAGGCTGCGTCACTCCTGTTGGTATGTCATCTTATATTCATATGATTGAGATTAACCATGCAAGTTTCGGAACTTGGGTACTTGATACTGGTTGTGGTTCTCATCTGTGTAATCATTTGCATGGCCTAAAAAAACATCAAACCCCTCGCAAAGGGTGATGTGGACCTGCGAGTCGGGAATGGAGCACGAGTTGCTGCAGTCTCAATGGGAACATACGTAATCCAGCTCCCTAGTGGTTTTGAGTTATATTTATATAACTGTTACTATGTACCCAGTTTATCTAAGAATATTATTTATGTTTCCGTACTTGATAAAGACGGTTTTTCATTTTCAATAAAGGACATTAGCTGTATTTTCTCTTTTAATGAAATGGTTTATGGCAAAGCAGTTTCCATGAATGGAATTTATATCTTAGATCAAACCACAGATATATTACATGTGAATAATAAGAAATTAAAGGTTCGTGACAAAGATCAAACTTATCTATGGCATTGTTGAATGGGACACATAAATGAAAAACGTGTAAAGAAACTCATTGAGGATGGGACTATTCCCACATTTGATTTATCTTCATTTGGCACGTGTGAATCATGTCTTATCGGCAAAATGACTCGAATTTCCTTCAAAGGTGTTGGAATGCGCGCTAGTGACCTATTACGACTCATACATACTGATGTATGTGGACCTATGTCAATTACCGCAAGAGACGGCTATAGATATTTTATCACTTTCACGGATGATTTGAGTAGATACGGATATGTCTACTTAATGAAGCATAAAAGTGAGTCTTTTGAAAAATTCAAGGAATAACAGAATAAGGTTGAGAACCAACTGGGAAGAAAGGTTAAAGCACTCCGTTCAGATCGGGGTGGCGAATATCTTTCAAATGAGTTTGATCAACACCTTAAAAACTGTGGAATAATTTACAGTTAACTCCACCTGGAACACCTCAATTAAATGGTGTGTCCGAACGGAGAAATCGAACACTACTTGATATGGTTCGATCCATGATGAGTCACACGGTAGTACCTGATTCATTATGGGGTTTTGCTCTTTTGTTAGTTGCGCTTATACTTAACCGAAGTCCGTCTAAAGCTGTCGACAAGACTCCATATGAAATGTGGAAGGGAACGGTCCCTAACTTGTCCTTTATTCGGGTTTGGGGCTGCGAGGCTTATGTCAAGTGGAGACACGAGGATAAGCTCGGCCCGCGATCGGTTAAGACATACTTTATTGGTTATCCAAAAGGAATGTTTGGTCATTACTTCTATTCGCCTACCGAACATCGAGTTTTTGTTGCGGCTAGTGCAAAGTTCTTAGAGAAAGAATTTCTCGAGAACAAGTCAAGTAATAGAACCTTCGAGCTGTCGGAGATTCAAGAACCAACAACCCAGGAACAGATGGAGGAAGTTGTTCCTTTAACTGATGATACGGTTAATATTCCTCATGAACCTAGGAGGTCGGGTAGAGTCTCTAATCCTCCAGACAGATACATTGGTATGGTCGAGGAAAATGACGTTTTGCTCCTAGAGAGTAATGAACCCGCTACCTATAAAGGTGCCATGACCTGTTCCGACTCTAAGCTATGGCTTGAAGCCATGCAATCCGAGATGGACTCCATGTATGAGAATAACGTATGGGATCTTGTTGATTTACCTAACAAGTTACGACCTCTTCAGTGCAAATGGCTTTACAAAATAAAGCATTCTGTAGACGGGCAACCAGATACCTATAAAGCACGACAAGTGGCAAAAGGTTTCACTCAAGTGCACGGATTGCATTATGATGAAATTTTTGCACCCGTAGTTATGCTGCGTTCCATTCGGATAATCTTAGCGATTGCCGCTTTTCATGACTATGAAATTTGGCAGATGGATGTGAAAACCGCCTTCTTAAACGGTTATTTGGAGGAGGAATTGTCCATGGTACAACCCGAAGGTTTCATAGATCCTGAAAATCCTAAGAAAGTGTGCAAGCTTAAACGTTCCATTTATGGACTTAAGCAAGCTTCTCGGAGTTGGAATCATCGTTTCGACCAGTGATAAAAGAGTATGGTTTCACTCGATCAGTCGAGGAACCATGCTTATATAACAAGTCGAGTGGGAGCAAGATTGTTTTCTTGATATTGTATGTCGATGACATATTCTTGATTGGGAATGACATTCCTCTCTTATCTTCGGTAAAAGGATGGTTGAAGAACCATTTCCAGATGAAAGATCTGGGTGAGGCACAACGCATATTGGGAATCCGTATCTATCGAGATAGATCACGACGGATGTTATCATTGAGTCAGGAGTCTTATTTAGATAAGATTCTTGAAAGGTTCAGCATGATCAACTCCAAGAAGGGGAACCTTCCAATGACGTCTGGGATGCATTTGAGCAAGTCTCAGTCACCCACGACACCTGAAGGGGTTGAACGCATGAGTCGTGTTCCTTACGCATCAGCCATAGGATCAATCATGTATGCCATGATATGCACACGTCCAGACGTGGCATATGCATTAAGTATGACGAGTCGGTACCAAGGCAATCCAGGTGAAATGCATTGGATGGCTGTTAAAAACATCCTTAAGTACCTACGGAGGACTAAGGATTGGGTATTGACTTATGGAGGAGATACTAAGCTATGTGCAATCGGTTACGCAGATGCTAGCTTCCAAACGGATCGAGATGACTCAAAATCTCAATCTGGATTCGTCTTTACTCTTAATGGTGTTGCGGTCAGCTGGAAGAGTTCCAAACAGGAAGTTGTAGCAGATTCTACTACTGAATCCGAGTACTATGCCGCTTCAGAAGCAAAAAAGGAAGCTATATGGATGCGTCAATTCTTACAAGGACTAACCATAGTTCCTAGTTCGAATGACCCAATCACCATCTATTGTGACAATAGAGGTGCCATCTTCCAGGCTAAGGAGCCTAAGTCTAGCAACAAGTCTAGACATGTACATCGGAAGGCTCACCTGATCCGTGATTACGTGGAGCAAGAGGAGATAGTGATTGACAAGATTGCTTCGGATGAAAACATCGCGGATCCTCTCACTAAACCATTGAAATATGATAAGCATGAAGGGCACGTTATTTCCATGGGAATTAAACGTGTTCCTGAGTTGTACTAGTTGATTATGGATTCGATACATTATCTTTTTCATATGCTATTTATAACTTCATCGTATTATTTCATATTTTGTTTTTCATGTGGATTGTACGACAACATTGAACGCCACAAAGTGAACTGAATTACATTATATTTGTTTTGGTCCGTAATCGCCTACATGAGCTGATAACTCTGGCTATTATATTGTGAAGTTGATTGATTGTGGGTTCAACGAGCCATAAGTCAAACGGTTGGCTGATCGATCACAGATGCGAGTTATAACGATACCTCGTAGGACAATTGTGACAACGTAATGGAGTCCTAAATGTTTAAAAACATTCGGTGCCAGGTCGTGGATTGGACGTCCATTGTGTTCCTAGAGTCGATTCTTTTGACTATCGACTGTCTCTTGAGATTAAGGCAGTTTTTGGGTGACTTTGGTTTCTTTCTCATGGTCGACCGTCACAGGAGGCTAAGCAGATTTTCACTGGGTCATTGCATACTGTGCTTATATCTGCAGGATTCGAGTTGAAGAAAATATCCAACCTTTATCAGGTTTAGTTATTTCTCAGGGCCACTCGAGGAGTTCAGAATCGAAATGCATGGCCATGCTCGAATGATGATTCGTTTATCAGTTAAGTTACTCTCTAGTCAGGAAAACCACTCTTGATAATGATCACTTGTAAAATACGACCTTTGTGAATACAGATTTTCCAAATTGTTTTACATTGAGTGGGAGAAATTTTAGGATATGAGAACCGGTTATCGCTCATACACTTGTGAGGACAAGTGGGAGATTGTTGGAGCTTGTGTCCTCCACAGTTAGTGTGATAACGTATATAAATCTCTTATAGGTTCACAAGGGTATACTTAGTATTTTATCAGTTGATTAACGTTTACTTAATAACGGTTGGCTTGCTAGAAGTTTGACGTTATTATCATACTGATGGCGGTGATCAACTGGTCCCTAAAAGTCACACCTAAAGGATGTGTTTGAGAGATGTGATCGTATGAAAATATAATCACATTGATGCCTTATATGACTAAAAGGTTAGTCCATGTATTTTGACTAAACAGTTAGTCAATGTGATGATGAGACGATTATTTAATTTAATTAAATAATGTCAGCTGAGACGAATTAATTGTTAAATTCGTAAATTGAATATAAACTATTATATTTAATTAATGTATATAATGTTAGCTTAAACGAATTAAGATGTTAATTCGTAATTAACCGTAAACGGTTATATTTAATAAGCAAATTATAAATATGCGATATTTATAGTTAATGTATATATTATACGAAATTGTCATAATAAATGATGACAGACCGATATTAATAAATCGACTACAAACTGTTGTGTGTGGACTTATTAATACGGGACGACATATATGACAATTAATAAATAATACACATAATATACATTTAGACAACAACCTTAAATAAGAAGATTTTTCTCCTTATTTGGTTGTTGGGGTCACACGATTTAAGGAAGAAAAAAAGGAGAAAAATATCTTCCTAATTCACCTTTTACACGGTTTAAAGAGGTAGAGGGGAGATCATTTTTCTCATTCCTTTTTGACCTAATTCTATCATCAGAAAAACCCTAAAAATAATTAGAGAAATTAGGGATCTCATTCTAGCAAAAAGAGAGGCATTTCTCAAAGCATTTTGGGTGCAACAATTAGGAGAATATCGATTTCGATATTGTTCTTAGGCCAAATTGCTAGGACCAAAGGTTAATTCTAAATCTCTATTCTTTTGTTTATGCAATTCGTTTATGACTAGTAATTTCATAATTATAATTTCGTTATAATCCGAATTTCTTGATGAAGTATACCGATATTTCCCACAACTAGGTTGAAGAGTCTATTGATCCAAAATACTCAAGAGGGGGGGGGGGGGGGGGGGTGAATTGAGGATTTAAAACTTTTTCGATTGTGCGAATGTAATTGATTATTTAAAGTTTATTGGTTAAACTTTAACTAATCAACTAACGATAATAAAAGAAACAAACGAAAGAAGAAGAGACACACGGATTTTTGAAGTGGTTCAGTTTCACAAGTCGAAACCTACGTCCACTATTCTCGATTAATAAATTTAGTACCTTTCTACGGATTACAAATTTACTAACCCAACTCGTACAACTAACTCTAGCTGTAACTCAATGAGTACCGTTAAATACTCGAGTGACTAACTTACGCTAATAAGAAAGCACTAATGATTCTAACAAAGGTTCACGTTAATGAACAAGTTAAGAAATCAACTAAGCACTATTATCTTATAACGATAAATGAAGAACAAGTATGCGAGTTTTATGACACACGACCTTTCAAAATCACAAATCGGTTTTTCTGCTTAAAACACACGGTTTGCTTTTTTAAATATGAAAACAATTTTTATGCTTAAGGTCTCTCTATTAGATGTTGTAATTAGCAAAGTATTTATAGGCAAAGAAGAGGTAGGCTACACGGTTTCTATACAAACCCTAATAGCGGAAATAATAAGATATAATTACAAATTATATCTTCTTATTATCTCTTTCCTAAAAGCCTTAAAAGATAATAAAGAATATTCTAAAAGATAGAATATAATCTTTCTAAATATTATCTTTACTATAAATTCTAAGATTATGATAAGATTTCCTAAATCAAGAATATCTTTTACCATAAACAAATATATTAAGAAGATATATAAGATATGTAAAGATCTTATTATAGAATAAAATCTTTACCTAATATCTCTTAGGCAACACGGCATATCACGGCTCATAAGCTCGTGAATCATGCAAACCCTAATCTTAATATATAATTAGAATTCAGGTTTTAAGAGAGGCTATATGGAAACCCTAATTAGTAGCAAAGTCCAACTCATAAGTTGATCCTTCATAACCACCAATTAACGCTTACCATAAAACCGGACTCCTCACTAAACCGGGCTTTATAAAATAAATACTTTCATTAAAACATTTAAGATAAACTTTAAACAATTATAAAACAATTTTCGAAATGTTTATTAGTCGTGTATAAAAACTCAGCATTTCAATGTTATAGTAGAAGAGCTATAACATTGAGCTCTTTAACTAATAAGGTTATAGCTGCAAAGCTATAACTTTACTAATCAGGAACCTCATTCTTGATTACCATTATGAGATAATCACCTACACTATTCTAATCTTCAAAGAGATCTTCGAGTATAGGCTACGTCATCATCCAAGCTTGTTTAAACTTTAAACGAACTTCGTCTTCACGTGATACTTGAATGAATCTTGAATTGCTTGATCTTGAACGAAGATTTGAACTTCTCATGCAATCGTCACACTCCTCTTTGTTGCTCGTAATAGGTTGGTTCTATGATACTCAACAAACGATTACACGCAACAAGTATATAAAATTTAAAACACCTTGACATCATCAAAACATAAACATATAAGCTATATGGTCCAACATAGGTTCCTTGAGATAAAAAGACAAAATAAACAGACACAAACTGAACAATTGTTGCCTCCCCGACAACGGCGCCAAATTTGATATGGCTAAAGTCGTATCACCAAATCAAAATAAAACTATCTCAAAACTAACAATAATAGCTAGTGGTAAGACAGGTATCGAATCCACAGGGAGACGGTAATAGTCAGTCTGTAAATATTTAAATAGTCTGAAGGTAACCGTTTTCTTGGGGGTTTGTTTTGTTTGTTATCTAACGAACTAATTGCGAGTAATTAAAAGGGTTTAAAACAATGATAATAAAAGTCTAGGATTTCCGGTTCACTAGGTCAATTATATGGGGTCTCTTAATCAATTGCTAGATCTATCAAGTTATCTAAGGTCACAAGATCGGTTGATTCTATTTATGCCCTATAGATCGATTCTAACATGCGATCGCTATAATTAGATACAATCTATTTGTTTATCGCAGCCTATATTAATTCTAACCCTGTCGGTGAAAGCATTAGTTCGCTACACTAATTAACAACTCAGGCCTAAGTTAATTAACTAGAAGAAGAAGAACAATCAAACGATAATTTATACGATTTCTCTAACAATTAATCAATTTCCCCCTTTCTAATTAACCTAGATCCCCTTCATCCTAGATGAGGGATTTAGCTACTCATGACTAAAGCAACAACAACAATAATGATAATTGAAGACATGATTGAAAACATGAAATAAGAACAATAATTGAACAACATAAACTTGAATGAATAATTATTGAAGAAAGATTAATACCGTAGCAACAAGGAAAGATTAAAGCTAGAGAGTATTCAGTCGTTCTCAGCAAAATAACGCGTACCCTAATAATAACGTACGAGTTTCTAATTTATAATAAAAAATAACTGTTTTAGGAAAATCCGGAAATAAATCTGCCAGAGAGGTTCCTCGATCGAGCCTGGGTGGACTCGATCGGGCCTCAGGGGACTCGATCGAGGAACCAGCTTCACAGACTGATTTCTTCGTTTCTTAACTTCTAGCCTTCATGCTACCTCGTTCCTGGTGCCATGCTCCATGTATTCCACTATGCCATCTCCGCTATGCTCATCTTAGCTTGATTATCCTCGTAATGCGTCATTTCTGCATTAAAATATGAAATAGCGGCAGTATCGACAATTCACTGAAATAAGGCATATAAACGATATAAAGGCACGAAAAAGGTATATGAAATGGTATAAAAGGAGTTATAAAAGTATATATAAAAGTGATACATCAGAACATATGCATTAGGATGTATAAATGTTAGTTGCATCATGGCATGTAGTTGCATGTTAGGATAAACCTTGTGAAACCATCTATTTGGGAAGCTTGACAAGTGTATATTAGGCCCTTGTAGATACTTTTTCTTCTTAAGACTTTGCTTGTTAGAATACTTGTAAAACACCCTAGGATGTGTCATGCTAGTATCCTTTGACCCATGGATTAAGGCCTAGTCAAGAGTACCTTGTGGTGTGATAACTCCTTGGCTACCATTTATTCTAAGGTGACCCTTGAAACCATGCAACCATCCATCATCCATGTTCTACCACATTTTGTCATCAAAGGGAATGGGCACAAACATTGTTCAAAATTTGAGTTCAAGAATTTGAAATGAAAAGTCAAAAAGTTTGCAATTGCATCAAAGAAAAGAGGAGCAAAAATAGACTCCTAAAGCTTCAAATATAAGCACCCTCACTACAAATGGGGTGACTTTGAAAATGTTCAAAAATAAAATGCAAGAAAAAGTTGAAAAGTTGTCAAGTGTTGAAAATGCCAAACATCAAAAGAAATGGCAAAGAAAGTGTTCTCAAAATGTCAAATGCCACAAATTGGGGGGAAAAACAACAACAAAAAGCAAACTCTTAAATGAAACTCAAATGATATTGATCCCTTTTCCATCGTATCCATTTTTGTGCATGGTAGAGAGGGGACGAACCTTCTTCTTGTCTAGGCAAGAAGGGGAATTCCGCGATCCTCCAGTGTTTATAACACCATAAGGAGTCTACTCTTGACGAAAGTATTTAACGATTGAGGACAAAGGTACCCTAGCTTGACCCAACTTGGAGGTGATTTATTGGTATCCTTCTAGGCTTACTAGTGTGAAGAAACCATATCTATAATGGAATGTGTACCCTTAGATTGCTTCCCCTTTAGATAATTTCCGCCACTTGGATGAGGAAAGTGGCTATTCATTTTTGTAGATGCATCCATTTACTTGTTTTGTGTGCTTTAATGCTTGGATGTATCGCCATTTTGGCAAGCCCCACTTTGCCTTGCAAGAAGGCATCCTACCTCATGGTTGCCTTGTTGTGAGTTGAAGGGGCGGAGTGAGACCCGCTAATTGTCTCACATCGGTTATATTATTAGGATAGTTTGAATAAAGGTCTAGTTGTAGTCACCTCTTTACTCGGGACGAGTAAGGGTTCGGTTTGGGGATATTTGATGTGACTTATAATTGCGCACATTTAGTCCCCTAATTGAGCCCATTTTGCATACTATTATAACATTCCATAGCCATTTTATCCGTCAAATGCTTTCTATTTTGCTTTCCTAGTGCATTTCGTATGTTTTGTAGGAAAGAAGATAATTAGGCGGAAATTCCCGTCTCCCGTGCATATTTGGAAGCTTATTGATGATAATCGGTGAACTAGTGTGAAAGAAGAGGCAAGAACAAAGACCGACAACACAAGAATAAGGAGCATGCAAAAGGAGGAAAAGCAAGGGACAGTCTGAGGAAAAATCCGAGCGTCCCGAGCAGACGACGCTCGTCTCCCCCTCTCTTGATCCGAGCGTCTCGAGCAAAAGACGCTCGTCGCCTCATCTCACAATCCGAGCGTCTCCCTCCTTGGTCCGAGCGGATAGTGACTCTAGCGCGATATGCTCATCTCCTTGAAAGACTTGCATTTCTCCACTTCAGAACTTAGCATTGTTATTTACTAATTTATCCTTACTTAACCTAGTAATGCACTACTATAAATACCCCATTTGTAATAATTAAGGTGGAATCAAGCCTTCTTTTGGAGGCAACAACTCTTAGCTTAGATCAAGTTTCTTTAAATTATATTAAGCCTTCATTAGGAGTAGATTAGAATATATTACTCTTTAATCTTTCCACAAATCACACATTAATCTTTCCTTAATTATTGTTCAAGTTTATTATTGGGTAATTGAAGATTATTGGATTATTATTGGAGAATTGACAACTTTTCATCAATCAATCAAGTTTTATTCTATTATTCTTTGCTTTATTATTTAGAATCATCGTCATAGGTATAATTCTCTTTACCCTTGTTTAATTATTGTTAATCACTTTCATTTATTCATCCTGTTTTGCTTTGTTAATATGATTGACAACCTTATTAGCATGTTGAACTTGATAATGAGTGAGTAGTTTCCTAAGCTATGGTTAATGGGTAATTAGGGGAAACAAACATGGGGAATGATTCATGCTTAATCTAATATGTTTTCATAATTAATTTGCTTGCTTGTTGTGATTTCAACTTATGCACATGTTATGTTTGATGAAATGCTAAGCCTATGAATCCTTGCATTTTTTACTCATCACTTATCTTTTCAATGAGACTTGTAAGACATAAACCAACTCGAGTCTCATTAGACCATGCATATAGTTGAATAGGAAGGACTAAGTCGACTTGTAGGTGTTGTACAATCTAATCGATTCGGCTCCGGGACCCAAACCTCCTTAGGATTGTAAGATATACGCCAACTCGATCTCATCACAATAATAAGTGCTAGCTATATAATTAAGAACATGTTTGTATGATCAACTCCCATGAATCTCATATGACCCCATGACATCCTAATATCCTTTATTATTTGTCTACACCTTTACTTGCTTGTTTTACCTTGTTGCTTGCATTAGTTTAGAACACAACTACAAACCCAAATCAATTGTGACACTAGCATAAATTGAGATAGATAGACTAAGAATCCAAAACACACCGTCCCATGGATCAACCTCCACTTAACCACTAACTAGTTGTTTGTTGAGAAATATAAATGTGTTTGATTGGGAGACCCGACGACAATCTTCCTCGTCATGGGTTATGAGGAGGTTGGGACGGGTCCTCCCCCGCTTCAATATCAAGGAGGTAGGATTCTCGGCCGGGTTTGACTTTCATTTTGTTGGTATTTGGGAGCGGGATGGATTTCCGCTTTTAGATTTGCCAATACTCAAGGCCGTCAAAAGGGGTTGTCTTGATTCACTCAAGATATTTCATCAAGTAGTCTTTTGTTATGTAAGTCTCTCTGGGTAGCCAATTTATTCCGTAGAAGTCCACCGGTCGGTCCATGCTTTTGGCTATGCGGGTGATGATGCCACTCACATGTAGGGGAACCTTTTGCCCCGGAGAGTTGGCCAATTTGGCTAAGTGAAGGGCCATGTGATGAGCCACATTGATTTTGTAGGGCTTAGGTTTTGTGATTAAATATAAGCCTAAAATTTCAAGCTCAATATCCCTAAATACCCAAGGTTCATCGACGACAAAGACCGTGCACCTCATAAATCGGTGCCAAATCCTCATGGGTGCATTGTGGCATGAAGTTGTCGGCCTTTTCAAACCATTCCTATCATCCAAACCCGAAATATCCTTCCACGCCCGTGAAAAGTGGAGGGTGTCGGGTGCCTTGTGGGTAGTTTTCCAACCCGAAAATATTGGCAAGTCGGGCAAGGGAAATTGTATGGTCTCGATTCATGAGACGGAAGTGCAATTGGGCCACCATCCCGGTTTGTCTATCCTTATCAAGACATAAACTACTCAAGAATTCCCAAGCAATACGGGGGTAAGTCCTCTCATGCTTGTTATACATTCCTTTCATACCCACTCCACTAAACAACGCCTCCGTCTCCTTATCTAAACATAGGTTCCGCATAGAGGGGCGACAAATAAACTGAGTCAGGGTTAGGGGGCGTTGCTTGAAGAGTATAAATTTACCTTTTTGAGTTTATGTGACAAACTTAACCTCCGTAAGGTCGGGATCCGGGTTTGTATCATTAGCCGCCGCCTCGACTTGTTGTTGTTGTACCCTTGCGAGATCGCCCCTTGTCCTCTTTCTCGCAATAGATGAAGGATTGAAAGGTTAGTGGTGATGTAGGGTTGGTGGTTGGTTGAATGTTGAAGGTAAGGAGGGGATTTAATGGAGTATGGGTGTGTTAATAGAGGGAGAGTATGTTTAGAGACAGAGAAATTTCTGAAAAAAATGAGGAATTGATGTGTGTTTCGAGCTTTATTTAAGTTTCACGGGGCTCTGTGCCGGTGGGGACACCGGCTGCCGGTCCACCGGCAAAGGGCTCTTTCCTTAAATTCAAAAAATTTTAATTCTTTTTCAGAATTACAAACTCTCGCTGCCGGTGGGGGCCCCGGCTGCCGGTCCACCGACAGAGAGCTCCTCTCCTTCTCTTTTCTTCGTGTTTTCAGCAAATGACAGGTTTCCCTGCCGGCAGAGAACACTCCTTGCTTCATTTCTTCGTGATTTTTTCAATAATGGGATTCTATGCCGGTGAGCCGGCCTGCCGGCAGAGAATCATGGTCCTTCAATTTTTTCTTCATTTTTCCTCAATAGCTGGATTCCCTGTCGGTGGGCCGGCCTGCTGGCCTGCCGGCAGAGAATCTCTTCCTTTGAATTTTTTTCAGTTTGTTAAATGTGGGGGTGTTCCCTGCCGGTGAGCCGGCTGCTGGCCTCCCGGCAGAGATCCCCCCTCTTCTTGCTCCAACAAATTTTCCTCAAGTTGAAAAGCGCTCACTACCGGTGGGGGCACCGGTTGCCGGTCCACCGGCACAGGAGTACTATTAGTGAATTTTCAGCCCATTTCCTTCCTTTTCCTCTTCTTTCTTCTTCACTTTCTCCTTTTGCAAATAAACCCGACTCCTTCACATACCCATTTTCTCGTGTTTTCCACTTTCAAACCGACGCATCATGTCGGGAATTGGGCTAAGTGAAGGGTCCCATCACACAATCCAATATGTGCCAAGCACAATGTTTCCGAATTCTCTCATTGTCTAACTATATGCATGCTATATATAAGTGGTGGTTCTTGTGGAACTCCACCAAACCAAATAATTGTTCAAAACTTTTTACTAGTCTCTTCCTCGGGAAGTGGTTCCTCGAGGTAGAGCACTTCCATCAGACCCTTGTCATTGATGTGACCATTATTTGAGCATATTTAGTCCCCGAATTAGCCTCGTTCCTATGCTTTTTAGTGCATATTTGGATCATTTACTATCTTTAGTCCTTTGTTTTGCATATTCTTTGAGGTTTTGTTTCCTTGGTAGGAGAGGAGTGCAAACCTTGCATTTTCATGGCAAAATAGAGCTAAATTGATCGAATCTAATGACCAAGCATCAAAGAGAAGACAAGACTAGAAGGTCTTTGTACATATTATAGTAGATGGGCAATGATGAAGAAATCCTTGCATCCCCGACTAAATCCCGGAGGATTATTGGAAGAAAAGAGGAAGAAAAGAAGAAAAGAAAGGCTGGGACGAGATCCGCTCGTCCAGCCATAAAGACGCCCGTCCAACACTTCAAGAATCCGAGTGTCTTTGCCATAGGGACGCCCGTCCAAACACGCCCCAATCCGCTCGTCCAATCATCAATCCGCCCATCCAGCCACCCCAGAATCCGCCCGTCCCAACCCTTGGACGCTCGGATTGTCTTACAGGCCCATACGTCCTCTTCTTCCCTCCATGAAAGATGCGCATATTTGTGAAAGACCGGCAAAAAGGAGACTCGCATCTTTTATGAGAGGAGCGATTCCTCAAGGACTTAATCGTCATTTAAGCCCTTAGTAAACCCTAATTTGTGTACCTAATCCCCACTATAAATACCCCATTAGTCAAATTAGATTAATCATGTTCTTCTTATCAATCTTTAGTGTAGTTTATATCATTCTAATCTCTTCTTAATCTTGTAATCAACTTCTAATTAAATATTAATACAAATCTCATTTCCTTAATTTCTCTTTTGTTCATCTTTTATTTTGGGTAATTGAAGATTATTTGGGTTATTATTGGGAGATTGACAACCTTCCAATCATTCATCAAGTACTTCTATTATTCTTTGCTTTATTTTGGAATCATTATTAGGTATAATTCTCTTAATCCCTTTTTAATTATTGGTATTCATCTTCATTTATTCATCATGTTTTGCTTTGTTAATATGATTGACAACCTTGTTAACATGTCAAGCTTGATAATGAGTGAGTAGTTTCCTTAACTAGGATTAATGGGTAATTAGGGGAAACCAACATGGGAGATGATTCATGCTTAATTTAATATGATTTCATAATTTATTTGCTTGCTTGTTGTGATCTCAACTTATGCACATGTTATGTTTGATGAAATGCGAGCCTATGAATCCTTGCATTTTTGTACCCATCACTTACCTTTTCAATGAGACTTGTAAGACATAAACTAACTCGAGTCTCATTAGACCATGCATACAGTTGAGTAGGGAGGATTAAGTCGACGTGTAGGTGTTGTACAATATAATCGATTCGGCTCCAGGACCCAAACCTTCCTAGGATTGTAAGATATAAACCAACTCGATCCATCACAACAATAATTGCTTGCTTATAATTTGAGAATATGTTTGTATGATCAATTCCCATGAATCCCCTATGACCCCATGACACCCTAGTGCTTTTAATCAATTGTTTACATCTCATTTTAATCATCTTGCTTGTTTACTTTTATTGCTATTTAGTTTAGTGATCTTCTCATCTCAACCCAAATTGTGACACCCCTAGACACCGCTACTTGCAATCGAAAATCCTACATCAATTCTCGTCCCTTGGGATCCGACCTTTACTTGCCTCTTTACTAATAGTAGAGTTGTTTGTGAAGTTATAAATATTGTTTTGGTCTAGGTGCTCCTAACGACAAGTAACCGAAAATTAAGCTCCAAGTGAGTCCGACCAAAAATGGCGCCGTTGCCGGGGACGGTGTTAACTTGATTTGATTTTCTGAGATCGTTATTAGTTGTGTCTTTCTTTGCCTTGGGGAAGTAAAACACCTCAAGGTTTATTCTAATTGTTTTCGAGTTGCTTGATATTTTGCATGTCTAGAAGATCACACGGTAACTTGTTACCCATTGATCACGAAATTAAAAGGACTTTGACAACCGATAGAAGACTTGCTAGAGGTACTTTGAGAGGTATTGGTGAGGTTGTAGATATTCAAACAAATATTGAGTTCATCAACCCTTTTGCAAGAGAAGGTGAGGAGAACCCAACACCAAATCAATCACAAAATCAACCCACATTGCCTAAATTTTCATCACATTCCGTACCAACCGAGGAGAACCTACCCAATGGTACTCCCACACCACAAGACTTAACCGGAAATTTCATTGCTAAATCCGCATTTTTCCAATTAGTCGAGAGAAGCCAATTTGGGGGGATGCCTAGTGAAGACCCTCACTCTCACATGGAGACTTTTTGTGACTATTGTGATGCGATTTCACAAACCGGTGTGACTCAAGACCAAATTCGATGGGTCTTATTCCCTTTTTCTCTAATCGGCACCGCAAAACAATGGTTGAAGAGCCTTGATAAGGCTACTCTTGGAATTGACTCTTGGAAGAAGTTGGCACTAGCTTTCTACAAAAAATTCTACCCTCCGGAAAAGACTAACATGCTAAGAGCTCAAATTACGGGTTTTAAGCAAAGGGATGAAGAATCTTTGTATGAAGCTTGGGAGCGGTTCAAAGGAATTTGTCGCTCATGTCCTCATCATGGACTTAGCGAGTGGTTCTTGGTACAACAATTTTGGAATGGTCTTTATGAAGACTCAAGAAACATTCTCAACATGGGATCAAATGGTATGTTCTCCGAAGTTGACGATAATCAAACTTGGAACAAGATTGAGGAAATGGCGGTCCATAATTCACAATATAGTAGACCTTGCAAGGCTACTAGAGGAGGAAAGCATGAAGTGGACTCTATTACTCAATTGGGTGCTCAACTTAGTGCTCATATTGATACCAGTAACTTAAAGTTTGAAAAGGCTATGGCTAAACTTGAAGAAGCCTCAAAATCACCAAAGCATCATGTTAATGCCATGGTAGCATCTTCATCAATCCCAAGTGGGATATGTGAGAATTGTGGAACTTTGGGACATGACCAAAGTGAATGTAGGGGAACAAATGAACAAGTGGATGTTTTTCAAGCATACAAGAGTGGTACCCCTTATTCCAATTATTACAATGAAAACACCAAATTCCACCCAAATCTCTCATACAAAAGCTAAAATGTTCAAAACCCTCAACAAACATACACCCCACCTCCCATGAGAAACCAAAATCAAAGACCATTTTTCAACCAAAACCAAGGTTATCAAAATCAAACTCCATACAATCAACAAAATGACCAAGGTTTTGATGTTCAAAAAGCGGTCCTCCAAATGCAAAAGAATCAACAAGAAATTTTCACTCAAATGCAAAAAGATAGCCAAGCAAAGGACATCACCATCAACAACATCCTAGCCCACACAAAAATATTGGAAACTCATTTGACCCAACTAGCATCTTCAAACTCTCAAAGACAAAAGGGGCAATTACAACCTCAAAGTAATCCCCCAAGACATGAAACGGTTAGTGTCATTCACTTGAGGAGTGGTACGAGATATGAAGGACCAAAGAAGCAAGTTGAGGATGAAGTTGTTAAAGCTAGTGACAAAGAAGAAGTTGTGCGAAACTCTAAGGAAGATGAACCAACAAAAGAAGAAGTTTCAAAGAAAAGTGAAGAAAAGGCCAAGGAGAAGGAGCCCATTGTGATTAGACATCCATTCCCAAGTCGTCAAGCTAAGCCTAAGTTTGATTATCAACTTGGAAAATTTATGGAAATTGTGAAGAATTTGAAAGTCTCGATTCCTTTCACGGAATTAATCAATCACGTGCCGGCCTATGCAAAGTACATGAAGGACATCCTTACGAGAAAGAAGTCGATCCGGAAGCTTGAAACTATCGCCTTCACTAAGGTGAGTAGTGCAATCCTTCAAGGGAGTTCACCTCCGAAACTTAAAGACCCGGGAAGCTTCTCAATACCGTGTACCATTGGCGACACCACGATCAACAAGGCTTTGTGTGATCTAGGAGCAAGCGTGAGTGTTATGCCGTATTCGGTTAGTAAAAGGCTAGGGATGGGAGATCTTAAATGTACCAACATCACACTCCAAATAGCCGATAGATCGACGAAGACATCGTTAGGGATATGGGAAGATGTTCCCATGAGAATCGGCAAATTCTTCATCCCGGTGGACTTTGTCATTGTTGACATGGAAGAAGACTCCAATATTTCTGATCATCCTCGGTAGACCTTTCTTGCACACCGCGGGTGTGGTGATTGATGTGAAGCACGGAGAGCTTACTCTAGAAGTGGGAGACGAGACCATAACTTTCAATCTTGACAAGACCATGAGAGCTCCTCGTTTGCATGAACCATGCTTAATGGTTGATCACTATAGCCGGAAGGATGATAGGAAGAAGTCGGAATTCCAATGGAAAAAGAAAGTTGATGATGCTCCATTAAATGAGCAAGGGAATAGCAAAAAAGAGAACTTGAAAAGCTCACCCATGACAAGTGAAGAGGATGGCCTCATTGGCCAAAACAAGAAAGAAGGAGAGTTGTCTCTATCAACTCAAGAAATTTTTAATGGTCAAGTAGACGAAGTTTGCGGTCTTTGGGATGATGAGTTCGAAGGGATATTCAATCCCTACATTGGTAATGCTATGAACCAAGACCATCATGGAGAACAAAAAGTGCAAAGATCTATTAAGGATCTTTATCATGACAATGAACAAGCTTTCGACTACTTCTTCAAGGTGTTGAGTAACATCAACAGCACCTTGAACATGCCCCCTTGACATCTCACATTGGATGAGAGTTTGGTGGAGTCCTCCCTAAACCACCATTTGTAAATATTCTAACTCCCTAACTTGCATTTCAATTTTTACATTGCATTTTTTGTCATTTTTGGACTTATGTTTTTGTGCCTTGATCAAGATATTCATCATTTTGAGAGAAGTGAGGGAGGGACTTATGATTTTATTGATGTGTAGTGCTTTGACTTAGTGTGGGGATAGCAATTGCCTAGGCTATTTGTGCCTTTGTAGTGCCCCCACAATGAAGAACACGAGAATTGAAGAATGAAAATGTTACGGGTTATGCAGTACCCACGGATGGACCTGAATCCGTGTGGACAAGGAAGAATCCGTGCGGCCAAAGGGGAATCCGCTCGTCGTCAAGGAATCCGAGCGTCCAAGATACAATCCGCTCGTCTGGCAGAGCTGTAGAATTCAAAAAAATGGTCTGTCACAGAATCTGAGCGTCTCAACAGAGAATCTGCACGTCTGATTCTGGACGCTCGTCTTACAGAGAAGACGCTCGTCTTTCTGTTGTTGATTTTTAAAGTATCTCCCTGTAACAGAATCCGAGCGTCCATCCAGGAATCCGCTCATCTCAAATTGAAAAATCCGCTCGTCTTTGATGAAAGACGCTCGTCCTGTGGGGTCATTTCCTGAGGCAAAACACGAAGAATCCGAGCGTCCCAGCCCTTGGTCCGCTCGTCCCCTGCTGCAGTTTTAAAAATAACGGGTCTTTTAAACCCTTTTTCCCTCATTCATTTTCATTTCTTCTACAATCAAACACTAACCACTACCCAAAAACCCTCATCCTCTACATCAACAAAACCACATTTCCTCAACCAAATTCAACAAAATCAAATCCAGACTTCCTCACAACAATAATTAATCACTCCTTTTGCAACAACAATTGATTTAAACACCAAAATCTTCAATCTTTGAGTCGATTTTTAAGATACAAAGCAACATTCTTTCATCTTAAATCGATTTGGGCATAACTAAAAATTGAAGATTTCAACCTTTCATTGGTGTAATCAAGAATGGCAAGAACCAAAAGAGGTAACAAGGCACCCCCAAAGAAGACACTTTCAAAAAGACAACAAACTCTTCAAGCAAAACAATTGTCAAAGGCATTGGTAGTCCATGAGGCAAGGTTGGAAGTTCAACAAGGTCCCTCTATGGAAGCTACAACATCAACAACTCCGGTCATTGAGCAATTATCCAATTATCCGGAGGTAATTTTCACTTCCGACTCTCATAGGGATAAATTTGTTCTCTTTGCTAAGAAGACCATTATGCCTACAAAATTTATTTGTGAAGATGCTTTGACAAAGTTGGGTGTTCTTGAACAAACCAAAACCTTATTTGAGGCTATGGGATTGGGTAAATTGTTTACCATGAAAGAATTGACATACCCCTCCCTCACCTTGGAATTTTTGAGTTCCTTGAAACTCACAAGGGTGGAAACTAGAACCCACATCGAGTTTCGTCTTGCAAATGTTGATAGACGCATCACTTATAGCGACTTGAGTAATATTTTAGGCCTTAGAGATACTCCAAAATATACAAAGATCCCCGACAAGTATGACCCCGCTCCTCTTTGGGAGGCAATTTCCGGAAAGAAATTTGTGCGCTTTCATGATTGTCGTGCTCTATTTGTCCACCATCCAGGCATTAGAGTGTGGCATAAGGTCATTGGGAATACTTTGATAGCAAGAAATGGCACTAATCATCTTACCAAGCTCGATTGTGTTCTTCTTGAGTCGGCCTTGAACATAGGAAGGGCATATACTAAGCCATATAATGCTCTAAGGCTTTTGGTTGAACGATGGCTTAATGTCGATTGTGGTAAAGAGGGCAACGCTTTCATTGTGAATGGAGGACTAGTTACCCATTTGGCCACGCACTTTAACCCAAATTTCAACAAAGACAACACTTATGTGGCGGTTAAAGGAGGTCATCTCATTGACATGGACACCATGATTCACAAGTTTAAGTGGGTCAAGCATGATTCTCTTGACACCAAATATGGGTGGTTAACCAATGAAGCTAGATCCTTCACCTTGCCTTCAAAGATTTTCCGGTTGAGTGTTCACCGACCAAACTACCTTCTTCCACTCTCCGAGGAGACCGAGTACATTATTCAACAACAAAGAGGCGGGATTGACGAGCCCTCCTCCTCCATTGTCACGCCACCCTACCCATTTGAGTATCATGAGTTCAAACCCAAGGATGTTGAGGTAGGAAATGATTACATGACTCTACTCATGAGGGAAATTCACAAACAAGCTTACAATGATAGAGTGGATGCTTACAAGGCCCAATATCCGCCCCTCCTACAACTAGCTAGGAAAGGACTTCTTGATCCATCATGTCCTTTGCCTAGTTGGGCGGATAGGGAAGTTTTCTTTCCTAACACCTCTAGTGGTGGAAGACCGGGTGGAGAGGAGAATGTTGATGAAGAAGGTGAAGAAGAAGAGGTTCACGAAAGTGTTCAAGAAGGAGAAGCTCGAGAAGAGGAAGAAGAAAGTGAGGAAGAGCAAGTAAGTGAAAGTGGGAGTGGAGATGATTTCACATCTATGGAGGAATATGATGATAATGATGATATGATGGAGGATTAGCAAACCTTGGAGGCTCCTACATCCTTTCACCCCTCTTATGGTTTGTCTACTTCTTTTGTTTTCTTTATTTTATTTTGATCATTTGTTTGTGGAGTCCTAGGAACATGGAGGACTAGCACCTTGGCTCCATTAAGGTGTTCATTTTTATTGTTCCCAACTTGTAAAATCAAAAATGACAATTTGTAGTTTCATGCATTGCATTCCATGTGCATGAACTACCCCGAAATTCAAGACGTTAGAAATAATGTCTATTTTAGTTTGGGGAAGTCCATGCATATCCATCGGGAGCTAATTTAAATTATGCTCTCCGCCATAACAAAAACACATGCATCATGTAGTGTTGCTTAGTATAGTTTACATTTAGTTTAGAAATCATGCATCATGCTTGCATAATTTCCTATCGTATTGGCCATTGAGGACAATGCCCATACTAGTGTGGGGATGGGAAATTCTAACTTGACTTTTATTCAAAAATCCACAAAAATCAAAAATTTCGAAAAATCCAAAAAAAATTGAAAAATTGAAAAAAATCAAAAACATGTTCATTTCCTTTTTAGTGTTGTCTTGTATATATTGTTGTATATATTGTGTTTGTTCATCCTTATTCACAATGATTGACTACGCCACATCCGAGACATGAGGATATTGAAAACCGCATGGTATGATCTTTCCAATCTCTTTTTTCATCTTTATGTTAATGACTACGTGGCTTTATTTTTATTGATGCGGTAAAAAAAATGTGAATTTAGGACTTGCATTTAGATTATTTGGCATACTAGTTGGTAGAAGCACATGCACTAGGATGTATATACATTAGTTGTATCATGGCATGTAGTTTGCATGTTAGAAAAATTTTGTGAAACCGTCTACTTGGGAAGCTTGACAACTGTATATAGGCCCTAGTAGATGCTTTTTCTTCTTAGGACTTTGCTTGTTAGAATACTTGTAAAACACCCTAGGATGTGTCATGCTACTATCGTTTGCCCCATGGATTAAGGCCTAGTCAAGAGTATCTTGTGGTGTGATAACTCCTTGGCTACCGTTTATTCCAAGGTGACCCTTCAAACCATGCAACCATCATTCATCCATGTTCTACCACATTTTTGTCATCAAAGGGAATGGGCACAAAAAGAAATTGTTCAAATTTGAGTTCAAGAAATGAAACGAAAAGAAAAGAAAAAAGTTTGCAAAATGCATCAAAAGAAAAGAAGAGTAACAAAAATGAAAACTCCTATGCTTCAAACATAAGCACCCTCACTACATATGGGGTGAATTTGAAAATGTTCAAAAGAAAATGCAAAAAGTTAAAAAATTGTCAAGTGTTGAAAATGCCAAAAATTAAAAGAAATGGCAAGAAATTGTTCTCAAATGTTATATGCCATAAGAAATTGGGGGGAAAAACAACAACAAAAGCAAACTCCCAAATGAAACTCAAATTCTATCGATCCCTTTATCCATCGTATCCACTTTTGTGCATGGTAGAGAGGGGACGACCCTTCTTCTTGTCTAGGCAAGAAGGGGAATTCCGCGATCCTCCAGTGATTCTAACGCCGTAGGGAGTCTACTCTGGACAAAAGCATTTAACGATTGAGGACAAAGGTACCCTAGCTTGACACAACTTGGAGGTGATTTATTGGTATCCTTCTAGGCTTAGTAGTTTGAATAAATTGCATCTATGAAGGAGTGTGTACCCTTGAATTGCTTCCCCTTTAGATAATTTCCGCCACTTAGATGAGAAAAGTGGCTATTCTTTTGTAGATGTATCCATTACTTGTTTTTGTGTGCTTTAATGTTTGGATGTGTCGCCATTTTGGCAAGACCCACCTTGCCTTGCAAGAAGGCATCCTACCTCATGGTTGTCTTGTTGTGAGTTGAAGGGGCGGAGTGAGACCCGCTAATTGTCTCATGTCGGCTATATTAGTAGGATAGTTTAAATAAGGGTCCTAGTTTTGTCACCTCTTTACTCGGGACGAGCAAAGGTTCGGTTTGGGGATATTTGATGTGACCATTATTTGATCATATTTAGTCCCCAAATTAGCCTCGTTCATATGCTTTTTATTGCATATTTGGATAATTTACTATCTTTAGTCCTTTGTTTTGCGTATTCTTTGAGGTTTTCTTTCCTTGGTAGGAGAGGAGTGCAAACCTTGCATTTTCATGGCAAAATAGAGCTAAATTGATCGAATCTAATGACCAGGCATCAAAGAGAAGACAAGACTAGAAGGCCTTTGTACATATTATAGTAAATGGGCAATGATAAATAAATACTTGCATCCCCGACTAAATCCCGGAGGATTATTGGAAGAAGAGAGGAAGAAAAGAAGAAAAGAAAGGCTGGGACGAGATCCGCTCGTCCAGCCATAAAGATGCCCGTCCAACACTTCAAGAATCCGAGCGTCTTTGCCATAGGGACGCCCGTCCAAACACGCCCCAATCCGCTCGTCCAAGCATCAATCCGCCCGTCCAGCCACCCCAGAATCCGCCCGTCCCGACCCTTTGACGCTCGGATTGTCTTACAGGCCCATACGTCCTCTTCTTCCCTCCATGAAAGATGCGCATATTTGTGAAAGATCGGATAAAAGGAGACTCGCATCTTTTCTGAGAGGAGCGATTCCTCAGGGACTTAATCGTCATTTACGCCCTTAGTAAACCCTAATTTGTGTACCTAATCCCCACTATAAATACCCCATTAGTCTAATTAGATTAATCATGTTCTTCTTATCAATCTTTAGTGTATTTTATATCATTCTAATCTCTTCTTAATCTTGTAATCAACTTCTAATCAAATATTAATACAAATCTAATTTCCTTAATTTCTCTTTTGTACATCTTTTATTTTGGGTAATTGAAGATTATTTGGGTTATTATTGGGAGATTGACAACCTTCCAATCATTCATCAAGTACTTCTATTATTCTTTGATTTATTTTGGAATCATTATTAGGTATAATTCTCTTAATCCCTTTTTAATTATTGTTATTCATCTTCATTTATTCATCATGTTTTGCTTTGTTAATATGATTGACAACCTTGTTAACATGTCAAGCTTGATAATGAGTGAGTAGTTTCCTTAACTAGGGTTAATGGGTAATTAGGGGAAACCAACATGGGAAATGATTCATGCTTAATTTAATATGTTTTCATAATTTATTTGCTTGCTTGTTGTGATCACAACTTATGCACATGTTATGTTTGATGAAATGTGAGCCTATGAATCCTTGCATTTTTTACCCATCACTTACCTTTTCAATGAGACTTGTAAGACATAAACCAACTCGAGTCTCATTAGACCATGCATATAGTTGAGTAGGGAGGATTAAGTCGACTTGTAGGTGTTGTACAATCTAATCGATTCCGCTCCGGGACCCAAACCTTCCTAGGATTGTAAGATATAAACCAACTCGATCCATCACAACAATAATTGCGTGCTTATAATTTGAGAATATGTTTGTATGATCAATTCCCATGAATCCCCTATGACCCCATGAAACCCTAGTGCTTTTAATCAATTGTTTACATCTCATTTTAATCACCTTGCTTGTTTACTTTTATTGCTATTTAGTTTAGTGATCTTCTCATCTCAACCCAAATTGTGACACCCCTAGACACCGCTACTTGCAATCGAAAATCCTACATCAATACCCGTTCCTTGGGATCCGATCTTTACTTGCCTCTTTACTAATAGTAGAGTTGTTTGTGAAGTTATAAATATTGTTTTGGTCTAGGTGCTCCTAACGACAAGTAACCGAAAATTAAGCTCCAAGTGAGTCCGACCAGTCATCTCCGTCGTAGTAACACTTCACTCGTTGCCCATTAACTTTGAAGGTTCCTCCTTCCTCACTCCAAAGTTCAAAGGTTCCGTAAGTAGATATTTCCATCATCTTGAAAGGTCCCGACCACCTCGATCGTAGCTTACCCGGGAACACTTTCACCTTGGAATTGAAAACGAGAACAAGGTCTCCTACACCGATATCTTTCTTCACAATTTTGGCATCAAGCCATTTCTTTGTTTGATCCTTGTAAATTTTGAAGCTCTCATAAGCTTCCAACCTCAATTCTTCTAGTTCATTCATTTGAAGGAATCGAACTTCTCCGGCGGCATCAAAGTAAAAATTTATTTCATTGAGAGCCCACTCAGCCTTGTGCTCTAGCTCAACGAGCAAATGACATGCTTTGCCATACACAAGCTTGTAGGGTGTGGTGCCAAGAGGTGTTTTGTACGCCGTTCTCAATGCCCATAATACATCCGGGAGCTTTTGGGACCAATCTTTCCGGCTCTTGCTAGTCACCTTCTCAAAGATAGCTTTAATTTGGCGGTTAGAAACCCCCACTTGCCCCCTAGTTTGAGGGTGGTAGGCATGGGCAGTTTTATGCCGCATTCCGTGTGACTATAGCAATGCCTTGAAGGTGCTCTTCCGAAAATGGGAGCCACCATCACTTATCACAACTCGTGGAGTTCCGAACCGGGGGAAGATTTTGCTCTTTAACATCTTCATCACAACCTTGGAGTCATTGGTTGGTGATGCAACCGCCTCTGTCCACTTCGAAACATAGTCCACGGCGACCAAAATGTATTCATTGCCGCCTGAGTTGGGAAATGGTCCCATAAAGTCTATACCCCAACAATCGAATAGCTCAATTTCGAGGACGTTGTTAAGGGGCATCTCATTCCTCTTTCCGATGTTGCCGGTGCGTTAACACGCATCACATGATTTTACCAAGTAGTGAATATCTTTGAACATAGAGGGCCAATAGAATCCGCCTTGGAGGATCTTGGCAATGGTTCTTGAAGTGGCCAAGTGTCCTCCATAGGCCAAATTGTGTACTCGATCAAGAATTTCTATGCCCTCTTCTCTAGACACGCACCTCCGGAACATCCCATCCCTACACTTACGGAACAAGTGGGGATCATTCCAAAAATATGTCTTGGCATCATGCCTCAATTTCCTCCTCTCTCTTGGTTCAAGCACATCCGGTATAAACCCATTTACCAAGTAGTTAGCAAGCTCCGCAAACCATGGAGTTATGGTGCTAACTCCCATGAGATTATCTTCTCTTAGCCATTCATTAATCGGCCCACTTTCATCTTGAATTCCATGATATTCAACGGTCAATCGAGATAAGTGATCGGCCACAACGTTCTCGGTTCCCGCCTTGTTCTTGAGTTCCAAGTCAAACTCTTGAAGCAATAAAACCCACCTCCAGAGCCTTGGCTTGGCATCCTTTTTCACCATGAGTTGCTTTAAAGCGGTGTGATCGGTATACACCACCACTTTAGAGCCAACCAAATATTGCCAAAATTTCTCGATATCATGAACTATGGCCAACATCACTTTCTCCGTAGTTGAATAGTTGCATTGGGCTTGGTCAAGAGTTTTTCTAGTATAGTAGATGGCATGGTGCCTTTCGTCAACTACTTGGCCTAAAACCGCGCCCACCGCAAAATCCGACGCATCACACAAAATCTCGAATGGAAGATTCCAATTCGGAGCCTGAATTATAGGAGCTGAGACCAAAGCTTGCTTCAACCTATTGAATGACTCAAGACAAACTTCATCAAACACAAAAGGCACATCTTTGAGGAGAAGTGAGTTTAATGGCTTTGCAATCTTTGAAAAGTCTTTAATAAATCGCTTATAAAATCCGGCGTGGCCAAGAAAACTCCACACTCCCTTCACTTTTGAGGGAGGTGATAAATTTTCTATGACCGCCACTTTGGCTCCATCAACCTCAATGCCCCTCTTGGAGATAATGTGACCGAGCGCAATCCCCTCTTCAACCATGAAATGGCATTTTTTCCAATTTAAAACTAGATTGTGCTCTTCACATCTCTTCAAAACATTTGTCAAATTAACAATTCCATGGTCAAAGGAGTCTCCATGGACACTAAAGTCGTCCATGATGACTTCCATGCTCTTTTCAAGAAAATCCGAGAAAATGGCCATCATACACCTTTGAAAGGTGCCGGGTGCATTACACAACCCAAATGGCATTCTTCGGTAAGCATAAACTCCAATGGGGCATGTAAATGTTATTTTCTCTTGGTCCTCCGGATGGATTGGGATTTGAAAAAATCCATAGTACCCATCGAGAAAACAATAGTAAGCATGCCCCACAAGTCTTTCTAACATTTGATCGATGAAGAGGATAGGGAAGTGGTCTTTGAGGGTGGCGGCATTTAGTTTTCTATAATCAATGCACATCCGCCACCCGGTCACCGGACGAGTAGGTATGTGAGTCCCATCCTCTTCTTCCACCATAGTCACCCCACCTTTCTTGGGTACTACATGGACAGGACTCTGTAATACCCCGTATTTTATATAATCAATTAAACGGATATTATTATATATTAATTATTATACATTTTATATTACTATTAAGTCGGGTTAATTGTTGAGTCGATAATCACGTTAAATTATTTTCCTTAACTCGCGTTGTATCGATCTAAGTTAATTGAGACGGGTTTATACGAAATTCGAAATGTGAGCCAACCCATTTACCCTCGACCCATTTGAGTTGGCCCAATAACATGTTCAGCCCATTTAACCCTGAACCCTAACCCTAATAGTATACCCTAACCCTAATAGTACACTACCCAACCCGCCTCCCTCATTTCTTACTCCCTCAACCCGCCTCCCTTCTTCATCAACACCAACATCAACCTTCACGCATAGAGAGAGAGAGAGAGAGAGTGGTGGTGTTGTTGACGCAGACAAGGAAGGCCTTAGGGTGGTTGGCGACGACCGTGGGTGGCCCTGGTGGCTGTTGTGGTGGCGGAAAAGGTAAGAGTTCAACCCTTCTCCTCTGTTTTCATCATTTCTGTCGAGTTTTTGGGGGTTGTGCGTGTCTTGGTGAGGCTTTGCTGGTGGTTGTTGGTAGGATAAGGGAGTAGGGTGGTAAGGGTCGAGTGTGGCGGTGGTTGTTAGTGAGGTTTTAGGTGGTGATGTTGGCAGGGAGAGGCGGCAGCGACAAGGGAGTAGCAACGGGTTTAGAATACGGGTTTCGGGCGAGTTAGATGGTTAGGATTGGGGTGGCGCCACCGTGGACTTGAGGGAGGTCGAAACGGCGGCGCCATGTCGTCTGGGTTCGTGGGCTGACGGCGAGCGGGGTGATGTGGTGGTTTGGCAGGGGTTAGGTGATGGTTGCGGTGGTGGTGAGTCGAGAAAATGGGGCGTTTGGTGAGGCTCGGCGGTGAACCAGGCCAAATGACGGCCCTGGTTCGACTCGCCGGCGCGATCAACCAGGATCGGGGTCGGTGGTTGGTGGTGGGGTCAAAGAGGGGAGCAGGCCAGGTGGTTGTCGTGGTGGTATAGGTGGCGCGTGAAGGGTGGGGGTGAGAGTGAAGGCGCGTGATGTTTAGTCGGTTTGATTCGTTTTCTTTATTATTTAAGTTATCGTATTTAGTTAATTAATTTAATTCCCGAGTCAGTTAAATAATTCATGTCGGGTTTTGAGTCGGGTTGGTTAAATGGAAAACTGCAATATCGGGAAAGTTTCCATTTAAGGAAACTTTCCATTTTAGGGAGTTCTATTTTTAGTAACTTTCTATTTTGGGAACGGGAATAGTTTAAGTAATTGTTTATCATTTAATTATCTTTCAGAGGGCGAATTGTTGTGGAATATTACTGGACACCCGACTAATTGACTGCAGTACTGAGGTAGGGAAATACACTTGACCTATTATCGTTGTCGTTGAATTGTGTTGACTTGATTCATGGTTGTTGATTTACGTTATGATTCATATACTGGAAGGTGATTGACTGAATTGATCGTATTAAGTATGTTATCACAACATTTGGTAATCGGCATGATTTTAATATTCATCAGTTCAATGATATACATATTGTGTTGCATTAATTTCTTTTGAGCATTCATATGCATTGGAGATGGAGGATGTTGTGGTGATGTGATGTGGTGATGATGATGTTGTGATAAGGCCCAGGCGGGTTCTGCAGACTTGCCTGGTGTCTCCTCAAAGTTGGAGCAGATCGGCTACGGTCGATATATATATAGTCTACCGGGGATCGGTATGGCTGGGCGTTCCGGGTTATGAGTTATGAGATATGAGTTGAGTTGGAGATGGAGGTGACGGAGGAGCATGCATATCATATTTTGTTGTTTCATTGTTTTCCCTACTCAACCTCGTGGTTGACCCTGTGTATTCGTGAACACCTGTGATGACCCAAATATTGGCGAGCAGACTTGACAGGTTAAGAGATAGAACGGGAGCTTGGTGGGCGTGAGACACTGGATCAGAAGACTTAGTATCTAGATCATCATCTAGAAGACTTTCACTTTTATTTATGTTAGTTCTTTGTAATTTGACGTAAAGGAGGTTTTGTAATAATTAAGTTAAAGTAATTATATAATTTTGCCTTGGAGTTTAATTTGTTATTCACTACCTCGGAAACCGAGATGGTAATGATCCGGTTTATTAGGGAATGTCTTGCTAAAGGCTCCTTCATAAACCGGGGTGTTACAAAGTGGTATCAGAGCGAACGATCCTCAGGCCTAAACCAATGAATCCAATGAACATAGGAAGAGTCTAAATAAAATGAACCCCGTGATAGAACTGTTAGGAGCCCACTAAGGTAAGGGATGAGTTAGGGGCCCCCTCACACCGAACCAGTGGCCCTCTCAGTTGACCCGGAAACCCTGAGTGTATATGAGAGAAAGGGTAGAAAAGTTGCATGAGGTTGAGCATGAAATTCCTATATCTTTGCCTAAGTGTTAACTGATTGATACATTGATTATTGCATAAAAGAGTTGATGTATACCTTGAGACCCATATATTCTAACCATTCTGCAGGACAACGCTACGGTAAGTATTTTGTATGAATGATGACGTGATCATATGATGTTGTGGAGATGAGAAATAAATTTTCGAGTTCAGGTTAATAATCAATGAAGTGTTGTGGTAGTCGTGAGCGTGAAAAATAATTGCGAATTGACGATATACATCTGGGTGGATGTTGAATGATGTGTTGATAGTACTACTATGTCTAGTAATATGCGGTTATGTGATCCCGAAGCCATGCTAGTATAGTATTGTGATAGTAATTAGAAACACTATTGAATTGCATGTTTATAGTCATAGCAATCGTGATTTAGATGTAAGGAGTAGATTGAGATGCGAAGGGATTCTATGGGGTAGATGTTACAAAGTACACAGTGTGAGATTTCAGTTGGAATGGGTTAGTATCGATAGTATGGTTGTAAGAGTTTGGGACATAGAAAATGAAAGACTTAGTGCTGAAACTCATTTTGTTGATGTTACTCTTTAATTGACCTTACTGCCATTTCTTTTCTGTTTATTACCTATGGATGAAAATTTTATGAGAGATAGCCTCGTGAGTTAGAGTTCATTTGGCGTTGGTTTCATGCTTATATGATATACGGGTTAGGAGTAATAAATATTTTAGTGGGCTGTGGTCAGGAAGTTCCGGTACAGTGATGTTTTGACCAACGATTTTGTAAAAAAATCCTCATTTAAATTGTATTAATAATTTTTGTATAATTCCAACTCCATCGATCAGAAGATTCGCATATGTTTTCAAATTGATAAGCCACGAAAATTCTTGACGTTTCTATATTAAATGGTAAGTTTTGCAAACTGACCAAGTTTCGGACCAATTACTGTCACATACTTGTTTGGACCAACTGAGTTGCAAAATCCTTTAAAAAAAAAAAAAATAAATAAATAAATTGAATTCTTGAGCTTTGGACCTCATTCTTTTCTCACATATTATTAACTCTCTGTATGTTATAAAAAGTAATCTAACTCAAGTATTCGTTGAACGGTTATTTATTCGTGATTTTTGGAAGTTACAACGTGAATCATAACTTTTAAAATGTGAATTATATGATGAGTTTTCATACAGTTGTTCGATTATTTCATGAGCCTTATTAATGTGAAATTATAGTATTTATATGATGATAGTAGCACGCATGTTCAGTAGTTATGTATCTTAACAAGTGATAAAATTGAAGTTTAGTTGATAACATTGTTGGCATGATAGTATGAGTGAAATTGAATGGCTTAACTTGATTCTTAATCAAGGGTGAAATATTTTATACGAGTCCAGTTGTTTGCATATTTTATATACGTTTGGCATGGTGTAATATCTCTGGTGTGTTCATCATATTTGCATAGTGGTCGAATATGTATATAAATACAAAACTATATTGTCATATCTTGGTAAAGTTGATGGCGTTACATGTTAATTTAATTGTTCTAATACACTCGCATGAATATTTATAGTAACTATGTTTAAATGTTTACACATGGATGGTAGTAATGATTATGTCTAAATGTTCATACATGTAGGATGTCATCTGAGTTCTAAGGTCCTTTATGTGAGTCTGTGTGCCTATAATTATACTTATTACTTTCATTGCATTAAATTATTTCAGTTGAACCTAAACCTATGACATAATAATAAAATGTGTTGTTATTCCTTATTAGATATGTTCGTTATTATATTGTCATTAAATGCTAAAGTGATTCTTGTAATTGCATGGTCGTGTTATAAAGGGAATTGTTTGATATAACACGACATTTGGCATATCTATATTCTCGAGTCGTCACTAGCAATTATATTTTAATAAAGATTGTTTATGATAACTATGTTGGCAATTATAATGGGATAACCCTTTGATGATTCACATGATATGCATTGGTTTAAATGATAGTCGTTATAGTTACGTTTAATTGAGCCTATGAGTTGCTTAATTATTCAAATCGTGCAAATCAGAGAAGTTGTTCAAGTTGCTAATATTTTATCATGGCTAGTGTTCTACAAAGTATATGATGGCAAATGTATATGTTTAAGCTATTTATACGATATCTTTTGTTTTGCTGAAAATGAGTATACGAAGTTGCTAGACACAATTGAATGATATGGTTGCTAAAGTGTGAAACATATGTGTGATATGGAAGTAATGTTGTTGTTGTCATAGATCATATGTTGTTACTTTTATTGGGAAATATGTTTTGAGAATTGATATCGTGCAAACAATTTTGATAATTTAAAATATGAATTATGAGTATGTTGTTGATTGCTTAAATTCATCGGCCTAATTCGTGACCTAAACCAGTGAGTGAGTAAATGGTTGTACGGACATGTCAATAAGATCCTGTGATTGTGATGGATAGTAGTGGTAGATCTATTTTCGGTGATATGTTTACAAATGTGAGAAGTTTCTTAAATTGTTTTGTTGATTTTACTCTCGCTCGTTCATGGTCTATAATTGATCATCAAATTTGTTTAGTTGTGAAACCGTGTAAACCTTGGTTCCTTTCTTGTTGTTCTTTTAGTTTGATGCTGTGTTTTTAAGTTAAGCATGAGCTAAGTAATAAATGTTACTTGTTGACAATCAGTTAATTCCATAATAAAACCTTGTTTCGACTTTAATGTTAATGCGCAATCTCTTATCATGTGTTCTTTCCTGTCACATGTGGTTGATAATGATTTTGTTGCATATGTATATGAAAGTTGAAAAGAGGTCACGAGGACGTAACCATGTTTCTAGTCGGGTAGGATTGTAAAATCTTAATGTTTATATCGCACTTGTTTGTAGATTGTAGTTTTGATCAAGTTGATGTTTAGTTTGGGTACCTATGCAAATGAGTTCTATATGTTTTGTTCCTACTTCTTTAGTTGGTTGATGTGTAAAAGGAGAGTGTAGTTAAACTATTGATATTGAGATTGAGATTGGCCACTAGTATTGAGTTGTGGGGCCTTTGTGCCGAGTTACGTTTACGGTCCAGTGTGACCATGGTTATTGAGTTACTTGAGTTTGAGATCGGAATTTAGATGGAAGATGACGGTGTTCTCAGATGATTATTTAGTTGTTATACATTTCAGTTCGCAGGTAGTTATTAGTTGTAGTTAGTTGGGTTAAGTGAAGATGAGTTAAACTTCGGGACGAAGTTTATTTTTTATAGGAGGGCAGAATGTAACACTTCGTGTATCATTTATGTTTAATTGATGTGTCAAAAGTGTGTGTTAACTGTGTTAGAAATGCGTGACGTCCGTATGTACGATATACAATACCCCTTCTGAGGTTTGAGTACGGGAGCGAACTTCGGGACGAAGTTCATTTTAAGGGGGGAAGACTGTAATACCCCGTATTTTATATAATCAATTAAACGGATATTATTATATATTAATTATTATACATTTTATTTTACTATTAAGTCGGGTTAATTGTTGAGTCGATAATCACGTTAAATTATTTTACTTAACTCGCGTTGTATCGATCTAAGTTAATTGAGACGGGTTTATACGAAATTCGAAATGTGAGCCAACCCATTTACCCTCGACCCATTTGAGTTGGCCCAATAACATGTTCAGCCCATTTAACCCTAAACCCTAACCCTAATAGTATACCCTAACCCTAATAGTACACTACCCAACCCGCCTCCCTCATTTCTTACTCCCTCAACCCGCCTCCCTTCTTCATCAACACCAACATCAACCTTCACCCATAGAGAGAGAGAGAGAGAGAGAGAGAGAGAGAGTGTGAGCTGGGTGTTGACGGCGCAGCAAGGAAGGCCTTAGGGTGGTTGGCGACGACCGTGGGTGGCCCTGGTGGCTGTTGTGGTGGCGGAAAAGGTAAGAGTTCAACCCTTCTCCTCTGTTTTCATCATTTCTGTCGGGTTTTTGGGGGTTGTGCGTGTCTTGGTGAGGCTTTGCTGGTGGTTGTTGGTAGGATAAGGGAGTAGGGTGGTAAGGGTCGAGTGTGGCGGTGGTTGTTAGTGAGGTTTTAGGTGGTGATGTTGGCAGGGAGAGGCGGCAGCGACAAGGGGGTAGCAACGGGTTTAGAATACGGGTTTTCAGGCGAGTTAGATGGTTAGGATTGGGGTGGCGCCACCGTGGACTCGAGGGAGGTCGAAACGGCGGCGCCATGTCGTCTGGGTTCGTGGGCTGACGGCGAGCAGGACAGTGGTGGTTTGGCAGGGGTTAGGTGATGGTTGCGGTGGTGGTGAGTCGAGAAAATGGGGCGTTTGGTGAGGCTCGGCGGTGAACCAGGCCAAATGACGGCCCTGGTTCGACTCGCCGGCGGCAGTCGACCAGACTGGGGTCGGTGGTTGGTGGTGGGGTCAAAGAGGGGAGCAGGCCAGGTGGTTGTCGTGGTGGTATAGGTGGCGCGTGAAGGGTGGGGGTGAGAGTGAAGGCGCGTGATGTTTAGTCGGTTTGATTCGTTTTCTTTATTATTTAAGTTATCGTATTTAGTTAATTAATTTAATTCCCGAGTCAGTTAAATAATTCAAGTCGGGTTTTGAGTCGGGTTGGTTAAATGGAAAACTGCTATATCGGGGAAGTTTCCATTTAAGGAAACTTTCCATTTTGGGGAGTTCTATTTTTAGTAACTTTCTATTTTGGGAACGGGCATAGTTTAAGTAATTGTTTATCATTTAATTATCTTTCAGAGGGCGAATTGTTGTGGAATATTACTGGACACCCGACTAATTGACTGCAGTACTGAGGTAGGGAAATACACTTGACCTATTATCGTTGTCGTTGAATTGTGTTGACTTGATTCATGGTTGTTGATTTACGTTATGATTCATATACTGGAAGGTGATTGACTGAATTGATCGTATTAAGTATGTTATCACAACATTGGGTAATCGGCATGATTTTATGATTCATCAGTTCAATGATATACATATTGTGTTGCATTAATTTCTTTTGAGCATTCATATGCATTGGAGATGGAGGATGTTGTGGTGATGTGATGTGGTGATGATGATGTTGTGATAAGGCCCAGGCGGGTTCTGCAGGACTTGCCCTAGTGTCCTCAGCTGCGAGCTGGCAGATCGGCTACGGTCGATATATATATAGTCTACCGGGGATCGGTATGGCTGGGCGTTCCGGGTTATGAGTTATGAGATATGAGTTGAGATGGAGATGGAGGTGACGGAGGAGCATGCATATCATATTTTGTTGTTTCGTTGTTTTCCCTACTCAACCTCGTGGTTGACCCTGTGTATTCGTGAACACCTGTGATGACCCAAATATTGGCGAGCAGACTTGACAGGTTAAGAGATAGAACGGGAGCTTGGTGGGCGTGAGACACTGGATCAGAAGACTTAGTAGCTAGATCATCATCTAGAAGACTTTCACTTTTATTTATGTTAGTTCTTTGTAATTTGACGTAAAGGAGGTTTTGTAATAATTAAGTTAAAGTAATTATATAATTTTGCCTTGGATTTTAATTTGTTATTCACTACCTCGGGAAACCGAGATGGTAACAGTCCGGTTTATTAGGGAATGTCTTGCTAAAGGCTCCTTCATAAACCGGGGTGTTACAAAGTGGTATCAGAGCGAACGATCCTCAGGCCTAAACCAATGAATCCAATGAACATAGGAAGAGTCTAAATAAAATGAACCCCGTGATAGAACTGTTAGGAGCCCACTAAGGTAAGGGATGAGTTAGGGGCCCCCTCACACCGAACCAGTGGCCCTCTCAGTTGACCCGGAAACCCTGAGTGTATATGAGAGAAAGGGTAGAAAAGTTGCATGAGGTTGAGCATGAAATTCCTATATCGTTGCCTAAGTGTTAACTGATTGATACATTGATTATTGCATAAAAGAGTTGATGTATACCTTGAGACCCATATATTCTAACCATTCTGCAGGACAACGCTACGGTAAGTATTTTGTATGAATGATGACGTGATCATATGATGTTGTGGAGATGAGAAATAAATTTTCGAGTTCAGGTTAATAATCAATGAAGTGTTGTGGTAGTCGTGAGCGTGAAAAATAATTGCGAATTGACGATATACATCTGGGTGGATGTTGAATGATGTGTTGATAGTACTACTATGTCTAGTAATATGCGGTTATGTGATCCCGAAGCCATGCTAGTATAGTATTGTGATAGTAATTAGAAACACTATTGAATTGCATGTTTATAGTCATAGCAATCGTGATTTAGATGTAAGGAGTAGATTGAGATGCGAAGGGATTCTATGGGGTAGATGTTACAAAGTACACAGTGTGAGATTTCAGTTGGAATGGGTTAGTATCGATAGTATGGTTGTAAGAGTATGGGACATAGAAAATGAAAGACTTAGTGCTGAAACTCATTTTGTTGATGTTACTCTTTAATTGACCTTACTGCCATTTCTTTTCTGTTTATTACCTATGGATGAAAATTTTATGAGAGATAGCCTCGTGAGTTAGAGTTCATTTGGCGTTGGTTTCATGCTTATATGATATACGGGTTAGGAGTAATAAATATTTTAGTGGGCTGTGGTCAGGAAGTTCCGGTACAGTGATGTTTTGACCAACGATTTTGTAAAAAAATCCTCATTTAAATTGTATTAATAATTTTTGTATAATTCCAACTCCATCGATCAGAAGATTCGCATATGTTTTCAAATTGATAAGCCACGAAAATTCTTGACGTTTCTATATTAAATGGTAAGTTTTGCAAACTGACCAAGTTTCGGACCAATTACTGTCACATACTTGTTTGGACCAACTGAGTTGCAAAATCCTTTAAAAAAAAAAAAAAAAAAAAAAATAAATTGAATTCTTGAGCTTTGGACCTCATTCTTTTCTCACATATTATTAACTCTCTGTATGTTATAAAAAGTAATCTAACTCAAGTATTCGTTGAACGGTTATTTATTCGTGATTTTTGGAAGTTACAACGTGAATCATAACTTTTAAAATGTGAATTATATGATGAGTTTTCATACAGTTGTTCGATTATTTCATGAGCCTTATTAATGTGAAATTATAGTATTTATATGATGATAGTAGCACGCATGTTCAGTAGTTATGTATCTTAACAAGTGATAAAATTGAAGTTTAGTTGATAACATTGTTGGCATGATAGTATGAGTGAAATTGAATGGCTTAACTTGATTCTTAATCAAGGGTGAAATATTTTATACGAGTCCAGTTGTTTGCATATTTTATATACGTTTGGCATGGTGTAATATCTCTGGTGTGTTCATCATATTTGCATAGTGGTCGAATATGTATATAAATACAAAACTATATTGTCATATCTTGGTAAAGTTGATGGCGTTACATGTTAATTTAATTGTTCTAATACACTCGCATGAATATTTATAGTAACTATGTTTAAATGTTTACACATGGATGGTAGTAATGATTATGTCTAAATGTTCATACATGTAGGATGTCATCTGAGTTCTAAGGTCCTTTATGTGAGTCTGTGTGCCTATAATTATACTTATTACTTTCATTGCATTAAATTATTTCAGTTGAACCTAAACCTATGACATAATAATAAACAGTGTTGTTATTCCTTATTAGATATGTTCGTTATTATATTGTCATTAAATGCTAAAGTGATTCTTGTAATTGCATGGTCGTGTTATAAAGGGAATTGTTTGATATAACACGACATTTGGCATATCTATATTCTCGAGTCGTCACTAGCAATTATATTTTAATAAAGATTGTTTATGATAACTATGTTGGCAATTATAATGGGATAACCCTTTGATGATTCACATGATATGCATTGGTTTAAATGATAGTCGTTATAGTTACGTTTAATTGAGCCTATGAGTTGCTTAATTATTCAAATCGTGCAAATCAGAGAAGTTGTTCAAGTTGCTAATATTTTATCATGGCTAGTGTTCTACAAAGTATATGATGGCAAATGTATATGTTTAAGCTATTTATACGATATCTTTTGTTTTGCTGAAAATGAGTATACGAAGTTGCTAGACACAATTGAATGATATGGTTGCTAAAGTGTGAAACATATGTGTGATATGGAAGTAATGTTGTTGTTGTCATAGATCATATGTTGTTACTTTTATTGGGAAATATGTTTTCAGAATTGATATCGTGCAAACAATTTTGATAATTTAAAATATGAATTATGAGTATGTTGTTGATTGCTTAAATTCATCGGCCTAATTCGTGACCTAAACCAGTGAGTGAGTAAATGGTTGTACGAACATGTCAATAAGATCCTGTGGTTGTGATGGATAGTAGTGGTAGATCTATTTTCTGTGATATGTTTACAAATGGGAGAAGTTTCTTAAATTGTTTTGTTGATTTTACTCTCGCTCGTTCATGGTCTATAATTGATCATCAAATTTGTTTAGTTGTGAAACCGTGTAAACCTTGGTTCCTTTCTTGTTGTTCTTTTAGTTTGATGCTGTGTTTTTAAGTTAAGCATGAGCTAAGTAATAAATGTTACTTGTTGACAATCAGTTAATTCCATAATAAAACCTTGTTTCGACTTTAATGTTAATGCGCAATCTCTTATCATGTGTTCTTTCCTGTCACATGTGGTTGATAATGATTTTGTTGCATATGTATATGAAAGTTGAAAAGAGGTCACGAGGACGTAACCATGTTTCTAGTCGGGTAGGATTGTAAAATCTTAATGTTTATATCGCACTTGTTTGTAGATTGTAGTTTTGATCAAGTTGATGTTTCGTTGCGGGGTACCTATGCAAATGAGTTCTATATGTTTTGTTCCTACTTCTGTTAGTTGGTTGATGTGTAAAAGGAGAGTGTAGTTAAACTATTGATATTGAGATTGAGATTGGCCACTAGTATTGAGTTGTGGGGCCTTTGTGCCGAGTTAAGTTTACGGTCCAGTGTGACCATGGTTATTGAGTTACTTGAGTTTGAGATCGGAATTTAGATGGAAGATGACGGTGTTCTCAGATGATTATTTAGTTGTTATACATTTGTGTTCGCAGGTAGTTATTAGTTGTAGTTAGTTGGGTTAAGTGAAGATGAGTTAAACTTCGGGACGAAGTTTATTTTTTTTAGGAGGGCAGAATGTAACACTTCGTGTCTGTTATGTTTAATTGATGTGTCAAAAGTGTGTGTTAACTGTGTTAGAAATGCGTGACGTCCGTATGTACGATATACAATACCCCTTCTGAGGTTTGAGTACGGGAGCGAACTTCGGGACGAAGTTCATTTTAAGGGGGGAAGACTGTAATACGTCGTATTTTATATAATCAATTAAACGGATATTATTATATATTAATTATTATACATTTTATATTACTATTAAGTCGGGTTAATTGTTGAGTCGATAATCACGTTAAATTATTTTACTTAACTCGCGTTGTATCGATCTAAGTTAATTGAGACGGGTTTATACGGAATTCGAAATGTGAGCCAACCCATTTACCCTCGACCCATTTGAGTTGGCCCAATAACATGTTCAGCCCATTTAACCCTAAACCCTAACCCTAATAGTATACCCTAACCCTAATAGTACACTACCCAACCCGCCTCCCTCATTTCTTACTCCCTCAACCCGCCTCCCTTCTTCATCAACACCAACATCAACCTTCACGCATAGAGAGAGAGAGAGAGAGAGTGAGCTGGGTGTTGACGGCGCAGCAAGGAAGGCCTTAGGGTGGTTGGTGACGACCGTGGGTGGCCCTGGTGGCTGTTGTGGTGGCGGAAAAGGTAAGAGTTCAACCCTTCTCCTCTGTTTTCATCATTTATGTCGGGTTTTTGGGGGTTGTGCGTGTCTTGGTGAGGCTTTGCTGGTGGTTGTTGGTAGGATAAGGGAGTAGGGTGGTAAGGGTCGAGTGTGGTGGTGGTTGTTAGGGAGGTTTTAGGTGGTGATGTTGGCAGGGAGAGGCGGCAGCGACAAGGGGGTAGCAACGGGTTTAGGATACGGGTTTTCAGGCGAGTTAGATGGTTAGGATTGGGGTGGCGCCGCCGTGGACTCGGGGGAGGTCGAAACGGCGGCGCCATGTCGTCTGGGTTTGTGGGCTGACGGCGAGCAGGACAGTGGTGGTTTGGCAGGGGTTAGGTGATGGTTGCGGTGGTGGTGAGTCGAGAAAATGGGGCGTTTGGTGAGGCTCGGCGGTGAACCAGGCCAAATGACGGCCCTGGTTCGACTCGCCGGCGGTAGTCGACCAGACTGGGGTCGGTGGTTGGTGGTGGGGTCAAAGAGGGGAGCAGGCCAGGTGGTTGTCGTGGTGGTATAGGTGGCGCGTGAAGGGTGGGGGTGAGAGTGAAGGCGCGTGATGTTTAGTCGGTTTGATTCGTTTTCTTTATTATTTAAGTTATCGTATTTAGTTAATTAATTTAATTCCCGAGTCAGTTAAATAATTCAAGTCGGGTTTTGAGTCGGGTTAGTTAAATGGAAAACTGCTATATCGGGGAAGTTTCCATTTAAGGAAACTTTCCATTTTGGGGAGTTCTATTTTTAGTAACTTTCTATTTTGGGAACGGGAATAGTTTAAGTAATTGTTTATCATTTAATTATCTTTCAGAGGGCGAATTGTTGTGGAATATTACTGGACACCCGACTAATTGACTGCAGTACTGAGGTAGGGAAATACACTTGACCTATTATCGTTGTCGTTGAATTGTGTTGACTTGATTCATGGTTGTTGATTTACGTTATGATTCATATACTGGAAGGTGATTGACTGAATTGATCGTATTAAGTATGTTATCACAACATTTGGTAATCGGCATGATTTTATGATTTGGACTATCAGTGATTTGGTAAATAATCTTCGCTTCAAGCAATTTTAAGACCTCATTTTTCACAACCTCGACCATCTTGGGGTTTATTCGCCTTAGACCATCAACCTTAGGTTGACTTCCCTCCTCTAACACGATCTTATGCATGCACAAGTTTGGACTTACTCCCTTGATGTCCTCAATGCTAAACCCTAGTGAGCTCTTGTGGGCTTTCAAGACTTCCAAAAGTTTTATCTCTTGAGCGTCACTTAGGTTGGCATTGATAATCACGGGATTAGACTCTCCCTCACCAAGAAAGGCATATTTGAGTGAGGGAGGTAGAGGTTTGAGTTGTACCTTTGAAGGGAGAAGTCCCTCCACCTTTTCAAGAGTTCATCATCCACCTCATGGTCTTCTTTCATTTCCTCATCATGTAGGCAGATTTGGAACACTTCCTCCATCTCCGACTCTTCCCGAGCCACCGATTCAACTACTTCATCAATTACTTTAATGGTGCATGCTTTTTAAACTTTGGGGCCTTTCATCAAATTTGGAAGATTAAATTCGACCTTGTCACCCTCAATCCAGAAGGTTAGCCGCCCATTTCTCACATCAATAAGTGCTCCTCCGGTAGCCAAGAATGGCCTACCTAGGATAATGGGGGTATGGCTATCCTCCGGGATGTCAAGCACAACAAAATCGGCCGGGATTAAATACTTTCCAACCCTGACAGGTACGTCTTCAAGCACCCCCAAAGGGCGCTTGACGGACCTATCCGCCAATTGGAGGTCATGGTAGTACGTAGGAGCAAGACTATGAATGCCAATTTTCCTTTCAACCTTTAGAGGTATGACACTCAAACTTGCTCCCAAGTCACAAAGAGCTCTTTAAATTAGAAAACCGCCAACCACACAAGGAATAGAAAAGCTTCCCGGGTCACCAAGCTTTGTGGGCATTTTGTTAAGGATATGAGCACTATATGCCTCTTCTATTGCCACTATTTCTTGGTCACCAAGGACTCTCTTCTTAGTCAAGATGTCCTTTAAAAATTTTGTGTAAGTTGGCATGTTCAAGCTTACCTCAGTAAAGGGTAGCGTTACCTCGAGTTTCTCAAGCATGTCATAAAACTTGGCATACTTGAGGTTTTACCTACTCTTTATTGCTCTTGAGGGGTAAGGAATATGGTAAATGAGTTGAGAATCGGAAAGTACCTTCGTAGGGTTCGAATTCTTTGTTACCTTAGTGGTGGGTTGTAGGAGCACCTCCTCGGTAGTATCTTCACCTCTTTCTTCCTCATAAGGTAAATCCTCAACCAAACCGTTACCTTCCCTTTCCACTTGTATTTTCCCACTTGAAGGTTCTTCACAAGCTTTGTTCCCTTTCTTAGCTTCACCCATCCGAACCGATGGTGTCATCGGTGGGCTTTCGCTTCCACCATTCATTTCCATCCTCTTTCTCTTGGGATCCACATCAACCTCTATCTCAAGATGCTTGTAAGGATCTTTAAGCTCAATTCCACTTCTCAAGACCACCGCATGTGCTTAGTGGCTAGTAGAGGCGTCCTTGGAGCTTTGCCCTTGAGCTAGCAAGCCACCGGGTGGCCTATGGGGGTTAGCAAGAGCATGAACGGCCAATCGGGCCTCCAATTCCCTCATTTCCTTTTGGTGAGCAAGTCTTTGGTTAGCATTTTCTTGTTTAGTAGCCTTCATGAAATTAGCGAAGTCTTGGCTATGTTGCATTTGCATGTTCTTCACCACCCTCGTAAGTTCACTTTGGGAGGTGTCACCTAGGGGTTCTTGATAAGGTTTGTTGGCTATGGGTAAGGGGAACCCATAGTCGTTCCGGGTCTTGGGACCTTGATTGTGTTTGGAATTTTGCCCCCCTTGATAATTCCCTCTTGGGCCATTGTTGTTGAAGTTTGGTCCTTGACCTTCGTCTTGAATGCCTTGAGCAAACCCTTGCCCAAATCCTTGAGTATCTTGGTTAATTTGGTTCCCTTGATAGAACCCTTGGGTGTTTTGATTGCCTCCAAAATCTTGGTTCCCAAAGTTTTGGTTTTGGTTTCCGCTGTTTCTTTGATTAGGATATCCACCTCTAGGTTGAAAAAACCTGGGTGGATTGGTATTGGGTGCTTGTTGTTGAAGGTGTTGTGGGTTTTGAACATTGGTGCTCTTGTAGCTAAAGTTTGGGTGGTTCTTCAAACCCGGATGATAGTAGTTTGTGTTTGGGTTATAGACATTGGGATTGATGTAGGGTGGTCGTGTTGGTCTTACATTGCTGTTATAACTTTGGAAAGCATTAACATCTTGCATGTTTTCCCCATACCCCACATTATAGGAGTTGTTAGCACACAAATCAAAGGTGTTACCATGTCCCCCACATAGCTCACAAGGAACACTTTGGATCATTTCCTCCATTGGTGGACCATGGGATCCACTAACTTGATGGACTTGGTTTCTTTGAAATTGTTCAAGTTGCTTGGTGAGAAGATCAAGCTTGGCATTTGTCTCGGTATTTTAACTAGAAGAGTTCTCCTTAGGGTATCGGCCATTCCTCCTAAGCATATTTCCCCTTGATCCATAGTTGACCTCCGAGTCCACCATCTTCTTGATTAGAGTCGTCCCTTCCTCATCACCCAAATGATTAAATCCCCCTCCCGCGGAGGCATTCACCATTTATTTAGTTCTAGGCAACAACGTTTGGAAGAAGGTTTAGGTGACATACCACTCCGGAATCTCGTGGTGAGGACAACTAGCGAGAAGGTCTTGATATCTATCCCATACTTCACCCAAAGATTCTCCATCCTCTTGTTGGAAAGTGTGGATTTCATTTCGAAGCATGGCGGTCTTGGATGTTGGATAGTGTAATACCCGCCCTATTTAAGGAACCCTTGACCGACTGTTTCATCAGAGAAGACCATAGGAGGGGATAGGTGAGAGGATAAAGGACCTATGCATCTGTTTACTCGACCTAGTAGGGACTACTCAGCCGAGTAGTGGTAACACTCGACCGAGTAGGGATTACTCGGCCGAGTATGAAGGTACTCGACCGAGTATTACCGCTGTTGACGCGTTATTATAAAACGCAAGTTGGTAAATCTTATTTTATTTTCGACGGTTCTCTATCTCTCTAACCCTAATATATCTCTCTCTCACCTATCACCCACCTCTCTATACACTCTCATCTAGCCTAGACACTAACCTAAGAAGGGGGATTGGTTTATATGTGGAGTATTCAAGTAAAGATGTCATCGTTGTCGTCCTCGGTCCGCGTCTCAAGGTAAGTCGCTGTTTCGTTGTTGTCTTTCGGTAGATCCTTGGGGTATTCTTATAATAGGACGTGGTTACTGTTTGTAGGATTCATCTCGGAGTCTTGCCTGGCTAGTTGTTGGATGCATTTTCATGGATTAGCGATAAGGTAGGGTTTTCCCTACTCGGTTTACTGTTTAATTAATTTAAGATTATGTGGTAATTGTTTGTACGATTGATATTGTGATCATTTGTTATTATTAGATTGGAGTTTGGTGTTGGTGTGATGTTGGTTGTTGGTGATGTTCGTGAGGCGCGTCCTCGGTTGAGTGGAGTCACTTGCGGGAGTGGCTTAACGCCATAGTTTCGCCCTCTGTGGAACCCGCCACAGGAGGGGATGTGCACATTAATGAACCGGGTTATCGCTCGTTGATGAGCGGTGATTTGGTGGGCAAGGTTGCGGGCTTGGAAGGGAATCGAGTCATCACGCTACCAAAGTAGATGTCACCGACACTCATGCTTAGTATTCTGTATAGTTATTCATGTTGTATCTTACTACGCTGTCCTATGATGTAAAGTCTTAAGTTATGTAATAAATGTTCTTTTATTGTTTATTTCATCTACTACCTCGGGCAACCGAGATGGTAACAGCTTCATACATTGGGGTGGTCCTTGGTAAGGCACCTTGGTGTACGGGGGTGTTACAAAGTGGTATCAGAGCGACGATTTTGGAACTTGAACCAAATGAATATAGGGTGTTAAATTAAAATGAATCTGGTGTATGTGTGTTGGGAGCCCCTTATGTCGATTTTGGGTGAGAAGGCGCCCTCATCTCAGAACCCCGGCCCCATTCATGCTTAAGCCAGCCACCGTGGAAGGGTAGAGGTACAGGGTGTTTATGTCAAGTGTTTATGTCAAAGGTGCAAGTTTGGAGTAGGCTGTTTGGTAACGTGTGCTTAAAACTATGGGTGTAGTACTTGTGAATGGTGAATCTCGTGAATTTATTGGATGAAATGATAAGAGGATCGCAAAATTTGAGCAAGGTGATATAATAAGGAAATTGCATAGTTGAATATGATAGACCTCGTGCATAAAATGTGTTTGTATGTGATTGTCAATGGAGTAATGAAGTATCGAATGTGTATAGAATTACATGATAAGGTATACTCACGTAAGTTCATAGCTCGATCTTCTATTGTGTAGTCAAGACTGGTTGTATGTATTCGTTGTGGCATGAAATATTTACAACGGTTAGGTGCATAGAAACATGTGTCGCTCATAGATATCATAATGCAGCTTTGTGATTCGTGATGTGCTTTGTTCTGATAGAATTAGGGTCTAACGGTGACGAGCTCGATTATGTGGAACTCCGAACGTCGTTAATTGTTTTGCAGGAAAATTTCTTGATAACTTCGATCTACGTTCCTGTTCTGTTAAACTCGACCGAGTAGAGTTCATACTTGACCTAGTAGGCCACACTCGGCCGAGTAAATAGGCACTCGACCGAGTAGCCAGAAAGACAGATTATACGTGCTACTGATCTCTGGATACTCGACCGAGCAGACAAAATACTCGACCGAGTAAGCCATACTCGACCGAGTAAACCCGATACTCGACCGAGTACCCGTTTATCGCGACCCAGCTCGGTTTATTTCAAAAACCCTATAACTCTTCTTTTCTTCTTATTTCCGCCTCAATTCTTCTTCTCTTCCTCATAACTCTTCAAAACTCTTTCTCTCTCAAAACACTTGGGTGATTGTTGGTAGTGATTGCTTTTGGATTTCATCCTTGCTTGCTTAAAACCTCAATCTAGGTAAACTATTCAATCTATTTCTTCAACTTTGCTTCAATATATGGTAAAAAAATTGTTCAAAATTTTGAATCTTTAGCGCTTGAAATCCGGATTTGATGTTTCTATTTTGATATTTTGGGTCCTAATTGCTCTTAAACACCGCCTATGTATCCTCTAAAACGATTTTATGCTTGAAATCGCCCATCTTAGGTTACAAAAATTTTCTAGGGTTTGCTTCAAGTTTGATTTTTGGTCCCTTAGATTGCCCTAGGATGTTCCTTAAGAGTTAGTTGATGATAAAGATGCTTCTCTTGGTTAGTATGACTTGAATTTTGTGAGAAAAATCCGTCTTAAAACTTCGTCTTAAAAGTGTATAATTTGAAAAACAGCCTGTACTATGGCAAAAATTTTGGAAATATCCTTGTTGAAATTCATCTTTTTGCAGCATGCCGAAAGCAAAAGCCCCTACTAACAAGTGGACTCGCGCCAATGTTCATTTGGAAACGGGTCAATCTAGCCAAGAACCCGTTGTTCCTCCGGTGGGGGAATATCCATCGGTAATTTTCTCTGACTTTAAGCAGCGAAATTCTTTTGTGGCCTTGATGGGTCGGACCATGAGACCGACACGTTGTGTGAATCTCGACATCTTGGAGACCTTGGGGGTTAAAGAGGATATAGTCCACATCTTTGAGATTTTGGGGATGGAGGAGCTCTACCACTGGTCGGTGTATGGATTTCGGTTACTTGTCGTTAAGAGTTACCTAGACCAAAATAATATTTATAACTTCACAAACTACTCTACTTTTAGTAAAGAGGTAAGTAAAGGTCGGATCTCAAGGGACGGGTATTGATGTAGGATTTTTGATTGCAAGTGGTTGTGTCTAAGGGTGTCACAATTTGGGTTGAGGTAGAAGATCAACTAAACTAAATAACAATGCAAACAAAATAATGAAAGCAAGTAAGATGATTAAAATGAATGTAAACAATTGATTAAAAGTACTAGGATGTCATGGGTTCATAGGGGATTCATGGGATTTGATCATACAAACATATTTTCTACTAGATGCAAGCAATTATTATTATGATGGGATCGAGTTAGTGTATATCTTACAATCCCTAGGAAGGTTTGGGTCCCGGAGCCGAATCGATTAGATTGTACAAAACCTACAAGTCGACTTAATCTTCCATATACAACTATATGCATGGTCTAATGAGACTCGAGTTGGTTTATGTCTTACAAGTCTCATTGAAAAGGTAAGTGATGGGTAAAAAATGCAAGGATTCATAGGCTCGAATTTCATCAAACATAACATGTGCATAAGTTGAAATCACAACAAGCAAGCAAATTAATTATGAAAACATATTAGATTAAGCATGAGTCAATCCCCATGTTGGTTTCCCCTAATTCCCCATTAACCCTAATTAAGGAAACTACTCACTCATTATCAAGTTTAACATGCTAACAAGGTTGTCAATCATACTAGCAAGGCAAAACATGATGAACAAATGAAGAAGATTAACAATAATTAAAAAGTATTAAGAAAGAATTATACCTATAAAGATGATTCCAAATAATAAAGCAAAGAATAATAGAAAAACTTGATGATTGATGGAAGGTTGTCAATCCTCCAAATAAACCCAAATAATCTTCTAATTACCCAAAATAAATGATGAACAATAGAGAAATTAAGGAATGACTAAGAAATGAGATTTGTATTAATGCTCAATTGAAGATTGATTACAAGATTAAGAGAGTATTAGGACTTGATTAAGATCCTATTAACATGATATGCTAATCTAGGTAGTACAATGGGGTATTTACACTAGAGATTAGGTACAAAGATTAGGGTTACTAAGGGCTTAAATGACTATTAAGACCCTTAAGAAAAGTTGAGAAAGTGCTCCTCTCCAAGGAGATGCTCATATCCGTTTTGGTGGTCTCCAGAAGATCTGCTCGTCCCGAGCGTCTTGGCAGCAGAGACGGTTGGTTCTGAATGGGGATCCGAGCGGATTGTGGGAGGGACGCTCGGATCATTTGGCCTCAAGACGAGCGTCTTGGCATCGGGACGCTTGGATTATAGCAGGGCGATGCTCGTCCTGGGCAGGGAGACGCTCGGATTCCTTCACAGTCACTTCTCTTCTTTTCTTTCCTCAACAATCATCGGGGATCTTGTTGGAGATGCAAGGATCCTTTCATCATTGCCCAAGCTACTTTATTTCCTATATAGGCCTTCTAGCATTGTCTTCCCTTTGATGCTTGGTCATTGAATTTGATCAATTTAGCTCCATTTTGCCATGAAAATGCAAGGTTTGCACTCCTTTCCTACCAAGGGATCAAAAGAATATGCAAAACGGGTAACTAAAGGTAGTAAATGACCTAATTATGCATTAAAAAGCATAGGAATGAGCCTAATTCGAGGACTAAATATGCTAAAAGATGAGTCACATCAAATATCCCCAAACCGAACATTTGCTCGTCCTGAGTAAAGAGATGACAAAAACTAGGACACTTATTCAAACTAACCTACTAATATAGCCGATGTGACACAATTAGCGGGTCTCACTCCGCCCGTTCAACTCACAACAAGACAACCATGAGGTATGATGCCTTCTTGCAAGGCAAGGTGGGGCTTGCCAAAATGGCGACACATCCAAGAATTAAAGCACACAAGATCAAGTAATGGATGCATCTACAAAAGAATAGCCACTTTCCTCATCTAAGTGGCAGAAATTATCTAAAGGGGAAGCAATTCAAGGGTACAAATTCCATCATAGATATGGTTTCAAACTACTAAGCCTAGAAGGATACCAATAAATCACCTCCAAGTTGTGTCAAGCTAGGGTACTTTTGTCTTCAATCGTTAAATGCTTTCGTCAATAGTAGAGTCCCTATGGTGTTAGAAACACCGGAGGATCGCGGAATTCCCCTTCTTGCCTAAACAAGAAGAAGGGTCGTCCCCTCTCTACCATGCACAAAAGTGTATACGATGGAAAAGGGATCAATAGAACTTGAGTTTCATATGGGAGTTTGCTTTTGTTGTTGTTTTTCCCCCCAATTTCTTGTGGCATTTGACAATTTGAGAACACTTTCTTTGCCATTTATTTTGATGTTTGGCATTTTCAACACTTGACATTTTTTCAACTTTTTCTTGCATTTCTTTTGAACATTTTCAAAGCTACCCCATTTGTAGGTTCGAGTGCTTATTTTTGAAGCATTAGGAGTCTATTTTTGTTACTCCTCTTTTACTTTGATGCAATTGCAAACTTTTTCTTTTCTTTTCATTTCTTAAACTCAAATTTGAACAATTTTTGTGCCCATTCCCTTTGATGACAAAATGTGATAGAACGTAGATGATGGATGGTTGCATGGTTTCAAGGGTCACCTTGGAATAAACGGTAGCCAAGGAGTTATCACACCACAAGGTACTCTTGACTAGGCCTTAATCCATGGGTCAAAGGATACTAGCATGACACATCCTAGGATGTTTTACAAGTATTCTAACAAGCAAAGTCTTAAGAAGAAAAAATATCTAAAAGGGCCTTATATACACTTGTCAAGCTTCCCAAATAGATGCTTTCACAAAATTTTTCCTAAATGCAACTATATGTTATGATGCAACTAACATTTATACATCCTAATGTATATGCTTCTACCAACTAATATGCCAAATAATCTAAATGCAATCTTAAATTCACATTGTTTATACCGCATCAATCAAAATAAAGCCACATAGTCATTAACATAAAGAGGAAAAAGGAGTTTGGAAAGATCATACCATGCGGTCTTCAATATCCCCATGTCTTGGATGTGGCGTAGTCGATCAATGTGAAAAAGGATAAACAAACACAATATATACAAGACAATATATACAAAGACTACACTACAAAGGAAATGAACATGTTTTTGGATTATTGAATTTTTCAAATTTTTATGGAGTTTGTGATTAATTAAATTAAAAGACATATTTTTGTATTTTTCAAAAAATTTCAATTTTTATCGTTTTTGTTTAAAAAGTCATGTTAGAATTTCCCATCCCCACACTAGTATGGGCATTCTCCTCAATGACCAATACGATAGGAAATTATGCAATTTATATGAAAATGCATTATTTCTAAGCTAAATGCAAACTATATGACATATAAACAAGAGTGAATGCAAACTAAGCTATGCTATATGATGCATGATTATTGTTATGTTGGAGAGAATAATTTAGATTAGCTCCCAATGCATATGCATAAACTTCCCCAAACCAAAGTAGACACTATTTCTAATGTCAAAAATTGGGGGAGTTCAGGCATAAAGATGCTATGCATGAATCTACAATTGTCACTTTGGATTTTGAAAAAGTGGGAACAATTAGATTAACACCTTTAATGTTGCCAAGGTGAAATAATAGTCCTTGAATTTTACAAGGACACCACAAGGTGGAAACAATAAATTGTGAAACAAAACATGATATTCTAGTCATGAAAAAGAAAGAAATGAGGGGAGAGAAAAAGAAACTTCACTTTGGCCTTGATGGGTGCCTCATGCCCGCTCCATCTAGCTCATGAAGTGTTCTTTAAAGGTCGTCATTATCCCCTCCCAAATCACTATCCCAAGCTTCCCTCGATGCATCGCTTCCATGGAAATCCATAAACGCATCCTCTTCGCTATTTAGCTCCACCGTGTCTCCACCATTTGAGTTTTCACTCCCTTCACCCCCTTGACCATGTGCTCCCTCATTAGCTTTCTCCGAATTTGGGAAAAGAATATGCATTTGAGCCCAAGAGGGAAGCATTCCCTCTTCACTAATGACTCCTTGCCGAGCCATTTGGTGAAATTGTGGATACAAGGCAAAATAATTATCCACATTAGCTTCAAATTGTTGGAGATGCATATCTTGAAGGATTCCCGTCACAAAATCATCCCTAGGGAGGATGAAAGGATTCGGGTGATTGTAAGGTTGGTATTGGAAGGGGTAAGGTGGTATCACAATCTTTTCATTGTCATTCTTTTGTTGTTCATGTTGTTTATGTTGTGTTGGAGGTGGTGCTTGATTTGCTTGATTCGCACTTGTTGGGATGAGATAAGATGGTATTGGAGAGAGGGAGCCTCGTCTTGGTGAAATTCTTGCTAATCCTTCTATTGGTAGATAAATGGGGGTGTTCCCCTTAGTAAGCCATTTGATCCTCTTTTCATATCCCTCATGGGTCATCCAATGGTGTTGCCTAAGGATTAGCTCTTCATTGATCCTTGTGTTACCCGGAAGGGGTACATACTCATTGTTTTCATTGAATTTGGGGTTGAAAAACTTGGCATGCCTTGTGATAAGTCCCCCATTGACAATATGTTTGACACCATCATCGTCCCCATTCCGGAATTTAGCCCATTTTTCTAAAAGAACAAGGGGGGCCATTGAAATGGTACCCGCTCCTTCCTTGAATTTCGAGGTAAGACTCCATGAATACAAGGTCAAGCTCATTCACTATTGCAGGATCCCGACGGGCAAGAAGAGTGCCAGCTAGAAATCAGTATGTGAGCCTAATTATAGGATTTTGAATGTGAAAAGCTAAGCATTCTTTGATGTAAGAAAAATCCCGACCCGTCATTGCTCTCCAACGGGGTGCTATGCTATACTTTCTTGGCTTTGATGTTCGGGTAGGCGAAACATCTAGCCCGAGCACATTAGCGAATTCAACAAGGGTCATCATCCTAGTGGTGTTTTCCAATCTAAATTCCACACATATGGTCTTGTTCAAGGTAGTGATTTTTAAGAAGCTCAAGAATTCAAGAACTAAATATCGATAGGTACGCTCATGCTTGTGAAATAACGTCACAATTCAAAGAGAGCTTCGGTTTGATGAAAGATTCCAAGTTTCCTCAAAGTCTTATGGCACATAAATTTAGTGGGTAGAATGTTCTTACCAAGAAGACGATGGAAAACGAGCCTTTGTACATCATTGACAAACTCTATGTTGGAAAACTCATCAAGTTTTGTAAGATCAATTATCTCTTCATGTTCTCTCCTCAAAGTATTAAGGTGAGAAGTAGATGAGCTCCCCCTTACCCTTGGTTTTCATTTCTCTTTAAATAATGATCCTCTTGGCCTAATTCTTGAATGTAGATTGTTTAGGTATTTTAACCCAAGTCGATTAATTAGGGTCAATGTAGTCTTTATTCGTTGGTTGAGTGTATATTTGTTCGTATGTCAATAAGTAAATAGAGAAATAAAGTGCGTAATGTAAATCAACACGTAAGATTTGGTGATGCGGAAAACCCAATGTGGGAACAACCGCGGGAGGGACGGTACCCTGCCAAGTATTGCACTATATGAATAGGAGGATGATTAAAATTATGGCTCAAAGCTGATCCTACTGGCCCTAGGTGTCAGGCCTGCAAGATCTAGGACGAACGTATATTATATGCCGAGATGTGATCTTGAATGTTGATGTATGAATACGGGTCTTCAATGAATGAATTCTTGATTTGCTTCCTTGGCTATTTATAGGGTAAGAACCCTAGATATGTCCTACCTCGAATATGGAAAGGGAATATAATTTCCATAAGGACTCTTTCCAAACCCGGACTCCCTTGCCAATTCTCCCTGATCTCCCTAACTTCTCCCTAACTTCTCCCTGACACTTCTTTCCTTAATCCGGACGCCTTCCACGATGGGCTTCCAATTTTCCTTGAGCCCGTTTCCCCTTTCTTCATCCGCGGGCTTTCTTCCTCCTTATTACTCTTTCCATAGCTTTTATTTTATTAAGTGGGCCTCCTTTGTCGTGCTAATTTTAGCCCAAAAAGTTTGCCCCAAATTTCTTGTGAAGTACGCTTCCAAGTATCGAGCAAAAAATTTACGTAATCGAATGCTAAAAACCCTAAGCCGTCTTTTACACTCCTTCCCATGCAATCCATCATGTCAGCCGCCCTTCTCCTCTTTTCTCGCACCCAACTCCCTCTCTCCTATTTATAACTCCAACGTCCATCTTCCACTCTCATTAATCATTTCAAATTATTTCAAAAAATCTTCTCTCCCTTAAACCCTCAACCTTCCTTTTTCTTCGTTCCTCGCCGGCTTCACTGTTCCTCTTCCCCGTCTTCTTCATCAGGTAATCCACCCTTTTTCTTCTTTTAATTTTCGCTTTCTTCCTCCACCATGGGCAAAACTCGACAATCCTCCACACCTTCTGACCATCATCTCGACCCCACTTTTCCTTCTCAGGGACTTTTTAAGCACCCCCACGACTGTGACTCTGCCTTGACCGCGGCCGATATTCCCACGATCAAGAATCTGCTTGGTCTTGGTGATGGGGTGGACATTGCCATTCCTGAACCGGGACAAAAAGCTGACGCCCTCCATCCAGGGTGGGTTAGTTTCTACCTGTACCCGTTTAGATATGGCCTCCGTTTTCCTTTCCCTAAACGCATCCAAGACTTCATCTTCACCAACAACTTCGCCATGGCACAAATTTCTGCTGCCATTTGGAGAGTTCTTCTCTATTCTATTGCCGCCGGTCAGAATACTGGTAAATCTGTCACTCTGGGTGATCTAGCCCATATGTACAACATCAGATCCCTGGGCAGGGGTCAATTCTCATTCCGGGGCCGTGGAGAGGCTCCCTTCAGACACGTGTCAAAATCCCGTGATGAGAAATGGTTTGAGGACTTCTTCTATGTGAGGAAGGACTCCATCCAGCCTCTTGCTGACTACATTTTTGAGAAATGGGTTCTAACTTCGATTAAGTAGTCTTCCTGTCACCTGATTTATTTTATCTCGCTGCTTACTAGCTTACTTCATCGTCTTCGTGCAGGCCCCTGTGACCTTACCCGTATTGGCGCCAAGATCCCGCCGCAAAAGAAACTGTTCAAAGCATCTCCGAATCGAGAGAAAGTTTCAGATCCGCTTCCTTGTTTTTCACTGCTTCCTCCTCCAATCCTCCTCGTCACCTCACAAGTATGTCTTTCGGTAAGATTTCGCAACCACTTTTTATTTGCATGTCTTTGTTTCTGCGACGTTTTAAGTATTCGTAAATGCGAGGCTATATATGCTTGCAGGTTCAAAAGTTGATCAGTTGGAAATCATCCTCCAAAGTGCCAAAAGAAAGAGACCTGCCAGCCCTGATGTGGCCTCTGCCTCCAAGAGGAGTGCTCCTGCTGCTTCCTTCTAGACTCCTCCCACAGTTTCCAGCTCTGCTGCACGTGAACCCTTGGAGGTCAACTTGTTATCTCGCCATCCGCCTACTCCTCCTGCTAGTCCTCGGGCTTCATCTAGCGGAGGCATTATTGCTCATTTCCCAGAGGGTTTTGGGAATGTGGACAAGGTGCCGTACTGGCCGGAGATTGATCAGCTGATCTTTCCTCCTGTTCAGGAAACGTTTTCGGAGTTCTCCCCAGAGGAGATGGCTGAAAATGACGTGCACAACGCCTTCATGGTAAATATTCTTCATTTTATACCTGTCTGTCATCCGCTCTACTTAGATTCTCCGCCTCCCGACTTCCTTGCGACTCTTGATTTTTCCGCCCAGACCCTCCGCCCGCACTCTCAACAGGAAGATGATCAACATAGTGCGAGACGACCAGCCGTGCTACTGGCGCCAAGAACCAGGAGCGAGGGAGACTATTGCTGATCCGGGCACAAGAAAGCGGATCGATCTGAAGGAGCGTGTGGTGGAGCTGAAGACTGAGCTTGTTGTCACCAAGAAGAAGCTGAAAAAGGGGGCTGATCAGCTGGCGCGTACTCAGGCGGTGTGCAATACTTTTTCTGACTCCCTCAAGCGCTCTGATGAGAAGATCAGTGAGCTGATCTCCCTGGCCACCAATGTTGTTGCTTATGCTACCTGGCAGGGAAAGATCAGCGGGATGCGTGCTGCCCTCGAAGAGGCTCCTACCCAGCAGGCTATAGAGGAAGAGGAGAAACAGCTGGAGATGCTCTACCCCACCCAACCTGATCTGAGTGTGCTGATGCCTGAAGTTGGGGAGGTGAATTCTCCTGCACTTGCTGAGGAAGCTGCTGGGGATGGAGCTGGAATGTCCCAGGATGCTGCTGGCGGAGCTCAAGGAGCTATGGCGGCTAAGGATGCACAGGCTGGTGCGGTACCTGAAACGGGAGGTCAGCAGGCAGAGGAGATGTTAGAGGTGGAGGTCATTAATGTGACTGATAATTAAGTATTTTCGTGTTTTGATCAACTTTTGGTAGTCTGGCCCATAGGTGGCAGACTTTGTAATTTTTTAAAACTCTTTCTTGTGGTTGCTCCGCCTAGGTGGCGGTTAAACTTTGGGCCGTACTTTGGCCATATTTTGAAAATGCCCCTTGTCGTAGTTTGTCAAGGCTTTAGCTTACATATCGTGTGCTTGTTGTTTACTTTCCCTATTTTTAGGAAATTTGCCGTGTCAGCCTGTTTGACTGATTTAGGCGAGTTCTGTCATCCTGAGAAGGCTGACGTTATGACTCAGCTAGCTGCCGTGTCAGCCTGGTGGCTGATTTAGGCGTATGCCGCAATGTAAGGAGGAGTGGCCGTGTCAACCTAGGAGGCTGATTTAGACCAGCCTAGCCAGCCTGAAAAGGTTGATCCAGACTAAGCTAGCTGTCGTGTCAGCCTGATGGGTGATTTAGGCGTATGCCGCAGTTTTTGGACTACTTAACCTTGTTCATGACGTAAGGTGTGTTCATCTCGTTTAAAGCCGACAGGGGCGTCATTGAGGCAAGTTTATCGTCATTCTAGGACCGATGGAGACGCTGCAGAATTCTGGTAGCGCAGATATCCCTACTTTCCATGTTCGTGTGCATGCATGCTGGGGCCCAGATTAATTGCGATTAGTGCGAGCTACGTCCAGGAGGTGGTATCAGGGGTAGCTGGGTAAGAGTATTCAAGCTGTCAGCCAGGCTCCCTTTCGTATGTTCCATGATCCTTTGGTGAGGGTGCTCCTTGTGGAGAAAATAGGTTAGGCATGTTGGAGTGCCATGTGCCTTGTCACCCCGCGTTGCAGTTGATTGTGATCTGCTAGACAACCTTTCAAAGTACCATAGATACCAGAATTCAAAGTGGTGTACTTAGAGAAGCCTGAAAATAAGAGAATCTATTAAAATGATGTGAAGTACCTGTCGCCATCTCATGGGGTACAAGAGCAATTATGGTCCCAGGACGCTGCCAGACCACATCATCTAATAGTAGTTTAAAGTCTTAAAATAACTAGAGACACCAGAAATAAAAGTGAAATTGGCAGTATGCCTACTACCGGATTTTTATTTTAATTTTAAAAGACGGTTTGGCTTTTCATAGTACATCATTCTGAAAGCTAGAGTCTACTTATTATTAAAAGTAATATCTCTTCAGGTGAAGTATGGTCCATGGGCGTTGTATGATTTGACCGTCCATAGTCATCAGTCTGTATGCACCATGGCCAACAACTCCTTCTACCTGGTATGGTCCTTCCCATTTGTAGGCGAATTTGCCTGCCTTTCGATTCTTGGTGTTTTGAAACACCTCTCGGAGAACCAGGTCTCCTACCTCCAGAAGCCTGACTTTCACATTCTTGTTATAACTCCTGGCCACAGACTGTTTGTACGCAGCCAGACGGATTTTTGCGCTTGCTCGCAGCTCGTCAATTGTGTGCAGGCTTCTGGTCATCTCTGCATTGTTTAGTTCCCTTGTCATATTTTCTTACCTGTGAGTGGGAACTAGAACTTCTGACGGAATGACTGCTTCTGCGCTAAACACCAGGCTGAAGGGTGTTTGACCTGTTGCTATCTTTGGTGTCGTTCTGTCTGACCATAACACTAGTGGCAATTCTGTTGGAATATGTGTCCTCCGACAATAATGCGATCACAATTGTCGATCATAATGATCACATGTTTAAATCTCATTTTAAGGATACATGTGGGATGTAATATTCACTACTACAAAAAGGATCAAAGAGAACGGTCTCTAACCGTTCTTATAGGTACTTTGGACCGTCCTGTGGCCAAGCGTTCTCTTTGATCTAAGAGAACGGTTGAAATCAAGTCAACCCGGTCTCTTTGTAACAACAATTAGAACGGTCGAGCTCCATAACCGTTCTCTTTGATATATCACCTAGAACGGTTGCATATAAGAACCGGTCTCTTTGATAAGGCCGTTCTCTTTGTTAGAATTTTAGATTTTTTGGCGCCTTAGTTCTACATTTTCAAAGAGAACAGTTGTGATGATACTAACCGTCCTGGTTGTTAATTTTTTTTTTTTTAAAAAAAATATTTCTATATTTATCGTAAACCCTACATGATTGAATCGTATAGATCGTAAGAATTAAACCTGTTACAATTCAGAAACTACAGCAATTTTACACAAAAACCTTTCGATTTAATTTGAACCATTAGGACAAATCCTATTGAAACAAAATACAAAATACAACTGTTATTACAAATCAACATCACTTAAAAAATAAGCATATTCTACTCGGATGCATTAGGTGAAGCTACATATTTTATCCATGATCCAAGCAGCATAGTTTGAATTCACTATAAACATCAACAATTTCTTTATGCTCTACAACCTGTTTCCCGAACGACCTGCAAATTTGATGCGCAAAAAATAATCATCAGAATATATTCTAGGATTAAATAATGTTGGAATCAAGAGAATGATATAAAATGATTATCACTCAAATGAACCTACTGCCCATACGACATTTTGCGGTATTAACTAGTACACGATCGAAGACAGTAGGACTCCATTGTTACTTGCAGAAAATCAAATGTCAGGGACCATACTTCCAGAAAATCAAATGACAGGAACCTAAATGCCCTCACTATGAACTCAAATAACATAAAACTAAGTTGTGATTGATTACAAGCATTCTGAATCAACATCAGTTTGATATTCGGCAAACTGAGCAAGAAGGGATATTTCAAGGCTAGTGCCATTAACCCAAACATCAGTCTATTTTCAAGCCTAATAAACACAAAAGCATAGGAGGCACAAATAATCAGACAACATTAAGTGCACTAAATTATTGACAGTAAATAAATGCATTAGTCAAAACAAGAACTAGAGTTATTAACAGGAAACAAAACAAAGGAGGATTCACGAAGGTAACAAACCACTGCCAGGTTTAGATAATTAAGTACTTTGAGTCTGTTATGAACACCATCAACGCCTGGCTTAAGTATTTCGGGTTGTATTTTTCGGTGACCAAAAACACTGCAATATACCAAGTGAGGATGCGCTTGTGAATGATGGATCAGGAACATAAAGCAAGATGATTGTAAGTAGTACAAACTTTCACGTATATTTAAGAATGATTTATGTATGTGTGTTGCTTGGACATGCTTGACTTATAACGTCATCATGATCTCACACCGACAAAAGAATACTCTCTTATTAAACTACTAATCCTGGCGATTTAGAGCTACTTATAACATCAACAAACTTACTTCATTCCCAACACAGATAGTTTACAGATTTGCTTTACAACTGGTTATAGTAAGCACTTACGATGGGCTAGCAAACACATTCATCCTTGACTACAAAAGATAACTATTGGCCTGACCGGATTTAAACATAAACAAGTATACTTCAACAATTAACAGATAAACTTTTATCATTAGCAATGCCACAAATCGAGTTTGGCATACCCTAGCTGATTTGCTACTTAAAACACCCACATAAAATTCTAACATAACAAACAGCATTGAGCAACCACGAGCCATGGTGTGTAAGAAAGGCAAAGGGGACTTACAGGCTTCTTCTTGGACACAACAGGGGCCTTCACGCCTCTTTTGGGAGCCTGTAATTATCAAAGGACATAAACAAATAAAATGCAAAGAAGCTAGACGATTAAATGTTTTCTTTTCTGAAGAGCCGAGTAGCAGACGATTGAATGTTTTTGGTAAAGTTAGTGTGAATGAATGTTAGCTGCAGAGCGAGCTAAAACACTTGTTTCTCTTAATCTATAGATTCAATTCTTCAAGTTTTTATTCGATTTTCATCATCAATCTACCAACAAACAATCTCCACATTACTAATATGAATTCAAATAATTATCTACTTATCATGAATACCCAATAAAAAGCATCTATATTTATCCCAAATTACAGAAATTAGGGTTTGAGAAAAACAAGATAATTAAGTTTAATAAGCAATTATTCAATCCAAACAACTACAATCACAACTAGACTAACAAGCTAACGATAATAATAAGTCTAGCAGAAGGTAAATAACTCAAAAATTAGGTTTTACTTTAGTAAAAATTGAAGAACTTGAAATTTGGGGGAAAATGAAAAACCATTACTTGGGAGAGAGAATTCGCGTGTGATGTAGACGATGAGGCCGGTGAGGAGTCGGCGAGAGAGGAGGTGGCCGGCGGCGAGCAGGGCGGCGAATTTTCGTATGTAGTGCGTTGGTTTTTGGGTGAAGATCTCGTGGGTTTACGGGAAGTGTGAACCTGAAGTTCGATACTCCTTATTATTTAGGATTTACAAATTAACAAATAGAACGGTTGATAAAGAGGGACCGTGCTCTTTGTTTTTCTAGGAGAACGGTTCTAAATATTAACCGGTCTCTTATTTCTTTTAAGACGGTTAGTCAAATCTAACCGTTCTCTTTGTTAATTTACGAGCACGGTTGGAAGAAACCACCGTTATCTTTGTTAATTTATAAGAAAGAGACCGGTTCCGCTATCAACCGTTCTCTTAGAGGCGTTCTCGTAGCCTTAAATTGTAGTAGTGATTTTACAGTCAACTGGTCCACACATATCGATAATGATTGGCTGACTAGAGTTTGACATTATTGTCGTGCGACGGTGGTGATCAGTTGATCCCCTTAGGTCATACCTATAGGGAAATACTCTTAATTGATTATTTAATTAATCGTATACCGATACGAGTTAATTAAATTGCTTAAAATTGACGGATGATTTTGTCAGTATAATTAACGTATCTTATTGTAATATGATTAAATGAGACACGGTCTAAGTAATCGAATTGTTTTATTACTTAGATGAAATTATTGTTTACAGAAACAATTGAAACAGAATGAATAAATTATTATAAATACAGAATGTTGTAGTTTATAATACGGAAACACTTTTGGCACAAGTAAATACGAATTACTAGTCGATTTTGTAAATGACATATTTTATGAGTATGTTGATTTTTAATATGTTAAAAATACATTACATTGTGACATGTCATGTAACATGTTACATGTGACAAAATTGACAAATGGCAAAATAAAATGGACCATCCATTTTATAATGAAAGTGCCGAAAATGGAGGGGTAATTGGGTTAATATTGTGTTTTCATATTAGTGGAAAACACTATGATTACTACCTTATAGTAGCCATGCAACCCTATAGCTTTTGAGAAGAGCAACTATTGCATGCATTGGCTCCCCAAAAGCCCCTCACCCAACCGGTTTTCCCTAGAGAACAACCCACATTGTTTTCTCTATTATTCATTCTGTTCACCCAATTTTTCTAGTGTGAGAAAATTGTTCATCTCTATCTTTGGTAAAAATCCTAGAGAAATAAAACTCCATCATCTATTCTCTCTAAAACCGAAATACATGAGAGAACAAAAATTATTTTGTGTCATATTTTAAGTAAAACTAATATTGTTTCTAGATCAAAATAATATTGGTTATTATGAGTTTTTCCTTGGGTATATGCTTTTGGGAGGGATTCTATTCTTGAATCCTTGTTCTTCCATTTGGAGAGCTCAAGAACAAGTGAGTAGGAGAACTCACTTGTGCCCATATAAACCGAAATATCAATGTGAGATGATGATTTCTTCTTTATTTATTTTGTAGTTTGCATGCATAAGATCACCATTTAATTTTAAGACTAAATTAACAAAAACATATATGAATATGTTGAGTAAAGAGATCTAGATTTCTAACAAGCGGTATCAAGAGCACAAGGTTGTTTGCATGCAAATCGGTTATTGTTTTTCCGAGTTATACGATTAACATATAAAACTAATAAATTTGTGTTTATTATGATATATCACGAAATTTTTTATGCATGTTAAAGTTTCTGATCCTAAAATGTATTTAAGATATTTTGGTTAATTTATGGATTTTATTGTTCATTTTATATTATATTGGCATTAAAATGTGATTTTTATGATAAAAATGTCATTTTTGGACGAAAATTAGCTAAACTTCGAATTTTCCAGTGGTTTTGGATATGTTTTCACATATATTATTTTTAGATGATCTGGAAATTTTCAAAATTTTTGGAGTTTTTATGCTCGGAATATGGATTTTTCATGATAAAAATCGAATTTAAATGAAAAATAGGTTAATATGAGATAAACTTCGAATCTGGTCATAGAAATTTAGTATGTTGTCACATGCAATTTTACAAGATGTGTGTAAAATAATAGGCTATAATGAAGTCTTCATGCATGATTTATGGATTTTTGATGAAAAATAGCATAAATAGTGACTTAATTAGTGAAAAATTGCTAAAACATACTCCATGACTAAGGAAAAACGTCACATGTTGCATTTTATTATCTTTTTCAGATCTAAAATTGAAAAGTTGATGAATATAATTTTTCTCATGTTTTTTATGATTATAATTGATAAATTCGATAAACCGCAACATTGTTTTTCCCGATAAATTTTCAAAATTTTTAACCTAAGTTTTTGAACATTATGAGTGTCATGGTATTTTTCCAGAATGTTCATGAGTTTAAATTTTGAATTTTGAATTTATTTGAAATTTTTGTGATTTATTTGAAGTTTATAGCATTTTATTGTAATTTTAAGTCCTCTAATGAACAATTTTAAGAAATACAAGTTAATTATAGTCAATATGTTAGTGAAGACTAATTTTGAGTCCTAAGAAGGTTAGGGTAATTAACTTGTGCATAAATATGATTTTATGTAATTTATTGTGATTTTATAAGGTTGAATCACGCAAATCCGTAAAAACCGTTTAATATACGATATTGGCTCCTTAAAGGCCATTTAGCATAAAATTGGGCATGTTCCTACATATTATAATGCTGCATTTAATTTATGATTGTCATAGTTTTATTTTATGTAATTTTTGAATTATGTAATTTTACTTAGTATGGCCTTAGTTTTTTAATTGATATTACTTGAAATGTATGGGAATATCGATTCGGTTGTAATTTATTGTGATATCGTATCACCGTTTTGTAATTTAATAGATTTATTTTATTTTAATTACAAATGTATAATAGGAAATTATCTAATTTATTATGTAATTTATTTATTCCGGAGTTCCATAACGACGGATTCATTCAAGAAGGCGATACATAAAGACGGTGTTACCTCGAGATGCGTGCCACAACCGAAGTTCTAGGGACCAATGGAGTTGGTTTCCGAATTTGTAATAGTTAATTAGATTTTCTATTTTAGGAAGGTCATACTAGGATTTATTTTTATGCTTTGCATTTTATTTATATGTCGCATGCATCGCTAAATCGCCACAACTAAAACATGCATTATCTTTTAATCGAGTTTATCGACCGTGTCAATTACAATTATCGTAGTTCACCGCTTTAGTTCACTTAAAACGTGATAGATAATAAATTGACATGACCTCTCGCTAAAATAAACAATTGAGACTTAGCCTTACCAAAAATTAGAAACCATGAAGTACCGGTTTAGTAAGGAGTTGAGTGGCTTTTTACCGTAAGACAAACCTTGTTACGTTGGTGAAGTGGGTGATAAATGTCTATCCACCGAATTCATGTTGATGAGGGTTTTATCGGCCACACCGTGCCCAAGTTAATGTGGGTTTGGATCATGGACACATTTATTCGAAATTTGGATTGAACTCAACAAAAGTTTTTCGATAAGGGTTTTATCGGCCACACCGTGCCCTTGTTGAATGTGTTTTGGGCTAAAGATAAATTTTAATGTAATATTATCGACCAAGAGTTCTAAAAGTAGAATCGATTAAAGCGTTAATCCACCGAGTTATAATTATAAGGGTTTTATCGGCCACACCGTGCCCAAGTTAATATGAATTTGGGTCTTGGAATCATTTATCATAGTTGGGTAGAGGTCACTATGTAAATGCTTTACTTGTTATTTACAAGTATTATTATAACGATGAATGTTTTGTTTTTCATTATTCCGTTATCATATTGTTCTATTTCTTTACCACAATTCATATACGATATCATTTTGATTTTTGATTCAAATCTCCATTAAAACATCGTAACTAAAGACAAATATGAATTTGCTTCTAAAACCTCAAATAAACCATTGCTAAGGATCTCTTGTAAAGAGTATAGATTAAAGTTATTCATTATCAAACAGGTTTTTGATTCTTGACTAACACATCTACTTACAATGGATTGTTTTTCATATACTTAATTAAATTAAGTACCTTGAAGCGATAAATTGTTTTGGTGATTAGATTTGTCAGAATTCGTAATTGACCAAAATAACGCAACCACTTCAATGGAAGTTTTAAGACTAAAACGAACAAATGAAGAGTAATCTTCATGAATTCAATTTTGCTTCTCAAAGCAAAGACTCATTGAAATGAGTGGGAGCATTCTCTTAAACCGTTAAGATGAGGACGAGGTTCAAGAAGTAAATATTATAATGGAATTGATACAAGGTAATGTTAAAGCTAGGTAAAGTTGTTGAGAATGACGATACTAAACCTATCAATCCCGACCGATAAAGTTTCCATTGTCTTAAATGTTGGACACTAGAAAGGAAACTACCCCAAATTATTAAAGAATCAACAAGTTCGTTGTGGGACATCTAATGGGACCTTCTTCTTTAAATGTTTCTTTGATTGACATAATTTTGCTAGAACTATTTCGTCAATATTAGAAACCAGTGGAGGTTTTCATCATTGTATGCGATACATAGGATGATTAGAATATGACGACTAGCAACAATGATGTCGAGAGATAGAGTCATTGTGTAATAAATCTAGTTTTTGGGTTTGGAGTTGTACTTAATTGTGACTATTAAGTACATAAACTCTAAATAAGAATACAAACTTGTTAAGATACAAAAAAAGGTATCACTTTTGTGACCCTATTCACCACGATTTGATATATGGCTAGCCCATTATCAAAGGTGATTATATTATAAACCAAACTAGAATGATATATCATGAAGATGATGCAAGACTCAAATTGGTAACCCAAGATTAAACCTTAAATTCTGGAATGATTAACGCAAAGAGTTATCGAGTACTCTTGAAACCATTAGATTGTTAATGGTATATGCGTATCTTGTATTCAAAGCAATATGTCTCGTGCCTTTTGGTTGAAAAGGAGATCGAAGTTGTAAATCATTGATCCAAAATAGATTGGTCATTTTCTTTACCAACGATTTAAGTTGACGCTAAAATGTTCACTTAATAAGGTAAATAGAGAAATCTTTGAAGAAGTTCAATGTATTCAAAGAATCACGATTTAGTCGTGATGGGATTATCAAAGTGAAAACTTTGATATAAGCCAAAGGAAATGTGATTTAGAATCACAAGTTAATCTCTCTTAGCACGCATTATGGAATAATGTGTGGTTTGATAAGAAATCAAACGCTATTCGATATGGTTTGAACTTCAATCAAGTTACTTTGAGTTACTTGATCCTTTTGGGGATTTTATCATTTTTGTCTAAATTATTTTCCACTAAATCATATGAGATATGAAATGGTAATGTACCATATTTGTAAGTTTTCACAAGAAACAAATGCTCATTTTTCCCTTTCAATTATCACGAGAACGACGGGTTTGCGGCTCGTGAAGCTGTCTTTCTAAAATACAAGTTTATTTCTAGAAGACAGAGTGGGAGAAATTATTCAAGAGCCACAAAGAAAGCCACAAAGAATGTTATGTCGCAAGAAACTGGTCTTTCTTGGTACATGAGACCAGTTGTGTAAGATGTTGTTTCTTTAAAACCTAGGAGGTTAAATTCGTCACTTGTTGAAAATGATGAATTCATGCTACTTTTAAGAAAGTAAAGAGCTTATAACTTACAAAAGAAATCGTTTGATTCAAGTTGATTACTTCTGGAAAGTAATGAATATATGACTTACATAAGAGTGTTTAAGTCACAACTCACTGCAAGGCTTAGAACCATGAAAATCCGAAATAAAAAGGCTTGATTAGTGACAAAGGGTTTTTGCACTAATAAAGAGAGATTTCAATGCAAGATTGGCGGCAAAGATTTTTGCACTGGTTGAAATGCTTAAGTCTATTTGGATCTTCTTAGGTATTGTGTTTCATTATGATGATATACATATAGCAAGTGAATCTAAAACCCACTTCTTCAATTAGAAGGAATGTATTCAATACATGTCTTGAGTTTTGTAGATTCTTGCAATCCTAAGATAATGTGAAACTTAAGAGAAGGTCTTAAGTAGGACATCAATGAGTTGGAATCAACATTTTTGATCATGTGATAAAACATTTCTCGATAAGTCGAGAAGTTGTGTTTATGCATGAAGTTTAGTGGGAGTTACGGAAATTTTAGTAGTCTTATATGTGAATGACATATTGATCATTGAGAATGATTTAAGACTTTTGGAGTATTATAATACATCTTTAATATCCAGATTTATGAAGATAAATCCACATGATATTAGCGTCAATAAGAAGTCTTATGTTGATATGATTCAAGACTAGTTCAATTAAATTGAACATACTTGATTGATTCCATTTGCTTCCGCTGCCGGATCAATTAAATAAGTAATGATGTATAACACTTCATATGCTTTGAGTATGATGAATTGTTTTAAAATCGAATTTAAGTAATCTTTACCAAGTAAGCCATAAAGATTACCCTTAAGTGCTTGCAGAAGCATTAAGGAAGTAAAGCAAAGTGTTTATGATGCAATTTTGTGTAAGGGTGTTACACAAGTGACAATTGACAATTGAGACTGCGCATGGTTTCCGACAAAACCATAATGAAAACACATTAGGATGGTTAAGATACCATTGTGGCTATGTTATTTAAGAAATTTATTTTCTAGAATCGTTCTAGGCAATAAAGAACAATGAGAGATATTTATAACGGAAATTGAGTACACTTGCAATCATGAGATGTGCAAGAGAATGAGTCCCGCACACTGTGAAAACAGTGGGAGCTATTCTTAGGCTAGAGGGCCTATGTCTTGATTGGATCTCGACACGTACTCAGAACGTTTTGTAATGCAAATGTATACATTACAAAGGAAAACGAGTATGTAGTAAGGTTGAGCAAGGTACAAGAAGTTGATAAAACCTACTGACCAAAGCCTTCTCAAAGGCTAAACATGAGTCATATCATTTCAATTGAATTGAAATGAACAACTACATACAAGATCAAATTAGATTATAGAACATGAAATAGTAATCAGGTATTGACTATTCATATGTGATAATCGCATTTGTCGTTCGAGTTTTACTTTAAAACTCTTCTATTATACTTTGTTACATCCAAACGGGTTGTAGAGACAACGTTGAACCCTGTTAAAGTGAACCCGGATTAACATAGTATTCGCCCATAGTCACTTGTATGCGGTGACGTCTCGAAGTGACTAGAGTGTGATGCGATTGATGGCAAGTTCAAGTGCCATAGAGTCATGTGAGATGACTAGTCGATCACATAGGCAGACTGTTAGGAACACTTTGTCGGGCCTTATGACCGCTTATAGAGTTCTGGCAAATTTATATAGCCTGGTCGTGGCGAGAGCTACTATAGTATTGAAATGAGTCGATTCTTTTGACTAAAGACTATTCGCCTAAGATGGCACAGTTTCAGATTAACTTTGATTTGTGTTACTACGACCTTCGTAAATGGGGTCAAATGGGCATATTTTGGGTTATGATGGCTGTGGCTAGTCGAAGGGAATGAGTGCGATAGGAATTGTCCATCCCCTTGTCAGGGTTAAAACAATATCTCAGGGCCACTCGAGGAGTAATGAACTGGAAATGCGTGGCCACGCTCGGAAAGTATCCATGGTGGATAATTCCGGTCAATCAGTTATTCTCCAGATCGAGGAAACCACTCTCGATATGATCACTTGCAAGTACGACCTGAAAGACACCTTGCATTGAGTGGGAGATAGTAATAGGACAAGAGAATTGGTGACGCACACTTGTCGAGGACAAGTGGGAGATTGTTGGAATATGTGTCCTCCGACAATAATGCGATCACAATTGTCGATCATAATGATCACATGTTTAAATCTCATTTTAAGGATACATGTGGGATGTAATATTTTACAGTCAACTGGTCAACACATATCGGTAATGATTGGCTTACTAGAGTTTGACATTACTGTCGTGCGACGGTGGTGATCAGTTGATCCCCTTAGGTCATACCTATAGGGAAATACTCTTAATTGATTATTTAATTAATCGTATACCGATACGAGTTAATTAAATTGCTTAAAATTGACGGATGATTTTGTGAGTATAATTAACGTATCTTATTGTAATATGATTAAATGAGACACGGTCTAAGTAATCGAATTGTTTTATTACTTAGATGAAATTATTGTTTACAGAAACAATTGAAACAGAATGAATAAATTATTATAAATACAGAATGTTGTAGTTTATAATACGGAAACACTTTTGGCACAAGTAAATACGAATTACTAGTCGATTTTGTAAATGACATATTTTATGAGTATGTTGATTTTTAATATGTTAAAAATACATTACATTGTGACATGTCATGTAACATGTTACATGTGACAAAATTGACAAATGACAAAATAAAATGGACCATCCATTTTATAATGAAAGTGCCGAAAATGGAGGGGTAATTGGGTTAATATTGTGTTTTCATATTAGTGGAAAACACTATGATTACTACCTTATAGTAGCCATGTAACCCTATAACTTTTGAGAAGAGCAACTATTGCATGCATAGGCTCCCCAAAAGCCCCCCACCCAACCGGTTTTCCCTAGAGAACAACCCACATTGTTTTCTCTATTATTCATTCTTTTCACCCAATTTTTCTAGTGTGAGAAAATTGTTCATCTCTATCTTTGGTAAAAATCCTAGAGAAATAAAACTCCATCATCTATTCTCTCTAAAACCGAAATACATGAGAGAACAAAAATTATTTTGTGTCATATTTTAAGTAAAACTAATATTGTTTCTAGATCAAAATAATATTGGTTATTATGAGTTTTTCCTTGGGTATATGCTTTTGGGAGGGATTCTATTCTTGAATCCTTGTTCTTCCATTTGGAGAGCTCAAGAACAAGTGAGTAGGAGAACTCACTTGTGCCCATATAAACCGAAATATCAATGTGAGATGATGATTTCTTCTTTATTTATTTTGTAGTTTGCATGCATAAGATCACCATTTAATTTTATGACTAAATTAACAAAAACATATATGAATATGTTGAGTAAAGAGATCTAGATTTCTAACAAATTCATCTGCCCACTTTCCTCCTAACTCCTGTAACCTCCTTCTCAGATTGTCCATGGTGATTTTGTTGCTGGATTCAGCTTGCCCGTTGGACTTTGGAGTCCTAGGTGCTGACTTTTTTAAGGTGATGTTCCACCTGGTACAGTATCCCTCGGTATCGTTTGAGATGAATTGTGAGCCATTGTCACATATGATTTCTGATGGGATACCAAATCTGCAAATAATGTTTCGTTTTATGAATGAGATGACCTGTTTGTCCTTTACCTCCGTGAATGCTTCTGCCTCTATCCACTTGGAGAAGTAATCTGTCATTGCTAGCATCCAGGTTCTATTTCCTGTGGCCCGTGGTAGAGGGCCTACTATGTCCATGCCCCATGCCATGAATGGCGGGGAGAAATAATAGGGCTGGGGCTCTGCTGGCCGATGGATCATTGGTCTTTGGCCGCAAAGCGGGCGTCACATTTTCGTGCGTATTCTCGCGCATCTGCCTTCATTATAGGGCCAATAGTATCCCTGTCTGAGGGCTTTATTTGCCAGACTCCTGCCCCCTGCATGGTTTCCACATTCGCCACTGTGGAGAGCATGCAACACAGTCTGTGCTTCTTCCTTGTCCAGGCACCGTAGGTAGGGGCCTGCTAGCGATTTTCTGAACAATGTATCATCAATAAGTATGAATCTGGAGGCCTTTACTCTGAAAGCTCTCACTTCCTTCTTGTCATCTGGTAGCTTGTTATAGCGCAGCCAGTCTAGGTAAGGTATGCGCCAGTCGTCTGCTTGATCGGCTATTTGATCTGGTGTCTACCTGTCTGGCTGGGAGCTCTCGCCTTCCTCTGTAACTGCTCGGATTTCTTTCTCGCTCTGTGGATCCTCCAGTTCACCTCTGTCTATTTCGTCCGCCTTCTGAATAAACGGTTCTAGCATGTGTGCTATTGGATTGCTGGATAGCTCTGTTGGTTTAAATGTTGCCCCCAAGGTTGCTAGGGCGTCGGCTTCCACGTTCTGATCTCTAGGGATCTGTTTAAGCTTGCAAGTTTCAAATTTCTGTTTTAACTCCTTTGCTACTTTTAGGTATGCAATCATCTTCGAATCTCTGGCTATAAACTCATCATTCACGTGGTTGACTATTAATAGAGAGTCACTGGATATGAGCAGGTGCCTAACCCCTAACTCCAAAGCTAGCTTCATTCCTAATATCAAGGCCTCATACTCTGTTTCATTGTTGGTTGCCTTGAATTCACATCTTACTGCTTGCACTATCAGGTCTCCCTGTGGTGACCGCAAGATTAATCCTACGCCTGCCCCCCTTTGGTTGGAGGCTCCGTCAATATGCATCTTCCAGACTTCTCCCTCCTTGCTTCCTTCTAAGGTGAGGATCTCTGTATCTGCTAGATTCGGATGGCGGATCAAGTCCGATACGAAGTCGCCAATGCTTGTGATTTAATTCTTTGCCGGGGTCATATTGGATGTCGTACCCCCGAGGTGTACAGACCATTTCGACATTCTGCCTGACAGTTCAGGCTTCCTCATGATAGCTTTTAGCGGGTAGTTGGTCACGACATGTATGATGTGGGATTCAAAATAGGGGCGCAGTTTGCGAGATGCTACTACCAATGCTAGTACTAACTTTTCAAGGGATGTGCACCTGGTCTCTCCCAGCAGAGACTTGCTCACGTAGTATATCGCTTCTGCTCCCTTTCTTGCTCTCTCGACCGGGACAAAGCACTCACTACTACCTCTGTGACGGCTAGGTATAGGAATAGTGGTTCTCTGGCTCACGGGTTTGATAGCGGCGGGTGGCCGAGGTAATGCTTGACTCACGAAGGCTTGCTCGTGCTCGAGGTCCATTCAAAATTCTCGGCTTTTCCTTAGTACGTCGTAAAAAGCGACTGCATTTATCCGAAGATCTTGAAATGAACCTGTTCAGGGCTGCTACCTTCCCGGCTAGTCTTTGAACATCCTTAGGCTTCTCAGGTGACTCCAGCTGCAAGACGGCTTTGATCTACTCGATGCTGGCCTCTATCCCTCTTTGAGTTACGATATAGCCCAAGAATTTGCCAGAAGATACTCCGAAGGTGCATTTAGATGGGTTTAGCTTCATCTTGTATTCCCGAGGGTCTTTGAATGTTTCGCGGATGCCGCATGTGATCTTTGGCCTTCTCTCGATTTCACTACCATGTCATCAATATACACCTCCATTGTTCTTCCTATCATTCTTTGAACATTCCGTTAACTTGACCTTTGATATGTGGAGCCTGCATTCTTTAGGCCGAATGGCATGACGTTGTAGTAATATATTCCTCTTTCAGACATAAATGCCATCTTCTCTTGATCTGCACGATCTATCTTGATCTGATTGTATCCACTCCATGCGTCCAGGAATGTTAACATCTCATGTCCAGCTGTTGCGTCCACCATTGCATCAATATGAAGCAGCGGGAATGGATCTTTAGGGCATGCTTTGTTGAGATCGGTGAAGTCCACAAATACTCTCCACTTCCCATTCTTCTTAGGCACCACCACTACGTTAGACAACCATTCTGGATATTTTACTTCCCTTATTTTCTTCGTTGCCAGCAGGCTATCTACTTCCTGGTTGATTACCTTATTTCTCTCCGCTGCAAAATTCCTTCTTCTCTGTTGGACGGGCTTACACTTTGGGTCCACACTAAGCTTATGTGTTATGATGGACGGATCTATTCATGTCATGTCATCGTGTGACCATGCAAAACAATCCATGTTATCCTGTAAGAACTTGACTAGCTGCTGTCTTAAGCTTCCTGTACATCCTGCTCCAATGAGCACGGTTAGTTCTGGGTGCAACTTATCCAGGTTGATTTGATACAGCTCTTCTGCTGGAGGTTCGGTGTATTCGTCCTGGATAGGCTACTTCTGTAATTGCTATGCGGGGGGGCTGGCAGTGCACTTGAGTGCCTTCTTATAGCAGCTTCTAGCTTCCTCCTGATCTCCTCTTACTGTCTCTACTCCCCATGGTGTGGGAAACTTTATGCACTGGTGGTATGTTGAGGGGACTGCTTTCATCTGGTGCAACCATGGTCTTCCTAAGATGACGTTGTAAGTAGAGGGGCCATCTATGACCAGGTACCTGACTTGCTTGTTGACTCCCCCCACATAGGTTGGGATGACTATCTCCCCTAGCGAGCTGGTTGTTTCTCCACTGAAGCCTACTAGCGGAATAGTCTTCTTCTGCAAATCCTTCTCGCTGAATCCCATATTTTCTATAGTTTTCAGCATGATCAAGTTGACTGAGCTTCCTGTATCTACCAAGACCTTTATAACTGTGCAATTGGCCATTGATAAGGTGATAATCAGTGCGTCATGATGTTCTCGTTCATCGTATGTATCTCCTTCATCAAAGATGACATTTGGCAGTCACCGTGAGAAATTCCGCGAATTGGCTAGCCTATCTCCTTTGGTCTCCGTAGCACGTCTCTTAGCTGCCGAATACGTCGGCCCGCTTACGCCCGAGCCGCTTTGTTATCACGTTTATAATTTTGGTGCATGTGGGTGGGTCTGCCAGCTTGGCGGAGCCTACCTTATCTTGCTGCTTGCCCCCACGTGGTAATAGGTGGCTTAGCTTTCCCTGTTCGTACAGGCGCTTGATCTCTCTTCGTAATATATAGCAATCCTCAGTGTTGTGCCCAATATCCCGGTGGAATTCGCACTTCTTCTTAATGTCCTTCCTCCATGCTTGCTCTCCTACTGGTGGGTTGGGCCACCTAACTCCATCTCCCATCTCCCTGAGTGCCTTCAAGATTCCTCCGATTCCTGTAGTGAATCCGTATTCGTAGCAGTGGGGAGTAGCCGATTTTCTTCGATTCGTTGACTCCCCTCCCGTATGGTCCGTACCTCTCATCCTTCCCGCCGGTGGTTTGCTTTCTTCCGACTTCTCCACGGTGAGGTCTTTGGAGATACTAGGCGCGCTTAGCAAGCGGCTCGCTAAGACGTCTTCCTCCAACCTGATTGCGGCATTTGCCGCTTCTCTGTCTTGCCTCGAAACTATGGCATGGATGCATGATTATCGCTTATATAGGCCGGAGTCGTGGTGGAGGCCTCTTCGAAGGCTTCTGCTGTTGAGACATCACACTCTCGTCATCGCTACCTTCTCATTGTTGAACCTAGTATTGTATTCTCCAATGCTCTCTCCGCCCCCGGACGATTCTCGTATAGGTCTTTCGCGTGCTTCGTGGCTTTCTCGCTTGCGAACTGTTGAGTAAATGCGTTCACCAATTCAAACAAATGTAGATATCGATCTGTTGGGCGAGCTCACAAACCATCGAAGTCCGGTCTGTTAGGGTGGACCCGTATCCTTTGCACATGCAAGCCTCCTTGACTTGCCCTATAGCTATTACCGTCATCATTTTTCGCTTATCTTGGTGATATGATCAAAGGGATCGTCTTTGTCTTGCGTCGAAGAGAGGCATATTTGGATTTGTGAATCCCTTTGGCATGGTTGTGATGGATATGGTGTCCACGAATGGTGAGTCGGCGAATCGTCAGTAGCCGCTTTCTCGAGTGGGGGTGGTAGCCACGGGACCCTGCTCAGCATCTTCTTTAGTTCAATCTTCGATTGGTTATCTTGGCAAAAACTGGGTCCGTCGTCGGTCATTTGTCTGCATATTTCCTCCTGATCCGGGTTCTTGAAGGTTCTGATAGGCTCCGGCAGCCAGGGGGGTTGTAGTGACGATTGTCCCCTGCTGCCAGTTCGCTTGCTGGTTTGACTCGGATCCTGCTACAGGTGTCTGCTCAATTGTTGCGGGGCTGTTGACGGGGAGGCCACCTGTTTGTGTCCCTATGCAGTTGGCCGGCTGCCAGCTATCTGGTGTGAGGTATCCTAACCCTCGTGGGGTTATTCTTTCAACTGACGGTACTGTAGCCAAATCTAACCTTGTTATTAGTTGGTATCGCTTCTTTGCTGATGCTCCGTGTCAGATCTACCAAAGGAGATCTTCCTTCACCTGTCCCACTTACTGGAGTGACAGACTGCTATTTTAGGATATCAATCTGTGCCCAGAGCTCTCTGTCTCTCCTTCTTGCCTCAGCATCTGCTCTCCTTTGGTCTTCTCTCATGTTTTCCATAGCTTTCTGAAGATTTTCCACGCCAGTGAGTAAGATTTGTGTGGGACTAGGTGGCGGAGTGGTGCCTGAACTTGCTGTTCCCTTATCTGACCTGGCCTGGGTCACGACGACAGGAGTCCTGGGAGGTAGAGAGGCTTTTGTTGTCGGTATGATTCTTGAGGTATGTCCGGGAGCCTGCGTGGCCACTGTTGATGTTGGATTTTGGGTAGACGGTGGTGGTGGCGATGGTTGCCTGCTCCCTGACACGGCTTCAGATGCTTGCTTTTCCATTGTATATTTAAAATATCAACGATTGACGACCACAATGCCCCACGGTGGGCGCCAAACTGTTTAGGTATTTTTACCCAGGTCGATTAATTAGGGTCAATGTAGTCTTTATTCGTTGGTTGAGTGTATGTTTGTTCGTATGTCAATAAGTAAATAGAGAAATAAAGTGCGTAATGTAAATCAACACGTAAGATTTAGTGACGCGGAAAACCCAATGTTGGAACAACCGCGGGAGGGACGGTACCCTGCCAAGTATTGCACTATATGAATAGGAGGATGATTACAATTATGGCTCAAAGCTGATCCTGTTGGCCCTAGGTGTCAGGCCTGCAAGATCTAGGACGAACGTATATTATATGCCGAGATGTGATCTTGAATGTTGATGTATGAACGCGGGGGCTTCAATGAATGAATTCTTGATTTGCTTCCTTGGCTATTTATAGGGTAAGAACCCTAGATATGTCCTACCTCGAATATGGAAAGGGAATATAATTTCCATAAGGACTCTTTCCAAACCCGGACTCCCTTGCCAATTCTCCCTGATCTCCCTAACTTCTCCCTGACACTTCTTTCCTTAATCCGGACGTCTTCCACGATGGGCTTCCAATCTTCCTTGAGCCCGTTTCCCCTTTCTTCATCCGCGGGCTTCCTTCCTCCTTATCACTCCTTCCATAGCTTTTATTTTATTAAGTGGGCCTCCTTTGTCGTGCTAATTTTAGCCCAAACATAGATCTAGAATTAGGCTTGTTGAAATATGGAGATGTTCTTTGTGATTTAGATCTTCTTTTGAAACCCTAGATTTTGGGGGTTTTTTTTTAGGGGTAAATGATGCATATGATTTGAGTTATATGAGAGGGGTCTTATGTTTTAAAGTGGAAGGAAGGATGAGGTGTCACGAAATGTGTGGTGGGGAAGGAATTTAAGTGGCAAAAAATTAGAAGAAAAAGACGGTAGGGCGACGAGCGGCTCGAGCACGAGACGCTCGGATTGTAGCTCCTGGAGACGAGCGGATTCTTCACGGGACGCTCGGATCTTCAGGCAGAAAAGACCACAAATTTTGAAGTAGCCAGGACGAACGGATACTAGTTGGGACGCTCGGATTTCTGCACAGAGACGAGCGGATCCTACTGGGGACGCTCAGATTCTCTGTCAGGATGAAATCCCAGAAAATGATACAATCAGGACGAGCGGATGCATGGTAAGACGACCGTCTTGACTGAGACGAGCGGATTATGTGTGGAGACGCTCGGATCTTCAGTTAGACCAAAAATTTCTTTTTCCGGCTCTCTCGGGACGAGCGTCTTCTCATCAGGAAGCTCGGATCTTGTGTCAGGACGAGCAGATTGCTCACGGGACGCTCGGTTTGATCATGTTCCTCCTTCATTCCTCATTTGGTGAGAGTGCTTCCCCACACTCGAATTTCTAAATCCTTCATTCATAAAAAATGATTAGTGACCCTCCCTCACTTACTCTCATTGGCAAGAATCATGCTTATTATAAAAAGGCAATGAAGTTAAAGATACAAGTAAGAAGAGTTAGTATATTTACAAGTGGTGGTTTGGAGAGGACTCCACCAAACCCTCTTTTTGATGATCTTCTCATGGAGATGGAGGCCCGAGGTAGGTGACCTCGACTTCTCCAATGAATGCTCCCTCATAATATGGTTTCAATCTTTGACCATTGACTTTAAAATTGCTTCCATCTTCCGACCTTATCTCGAAGTCCCCATATTTTCCTACTTCGGTGATCACATAGGGACCCATCCATCTAGAGTTCAACTTCCCAGGAAAGAGACGGTATCGGGAGTTGAATATAAGGAATTTTTCTCCCTTGTGTAAGGCCTTTTGCTTGATTCTCTTGTCATGAAGCAACTTTGTCCTTTCTTTGTAGATTTTGGCATTGTCATAAGATTGTAGTCGGAATTCCTCTAACTCTTGGATTTGCATCATTCTCTTTTGACCACTTAGTTTGAGATCAAGGTTAAGAGCTTTGATTGCCCAAAAAGCTTTATATTCAAGCTCGATCAATTGGCAACTGACATACTTTCCCATAGACAAGTTTGTAAGGGGAGGCTCCTATGGGAGTCTTATAGGCCGTTCTATAAGCCCAAAGAGCGTTATCAAGCTTTATGATCCAATCCTTACAAGTCTTGTTAACAACCTTCTCAAGGATTTGCTTGATCTCTCTATTTGAAACTTCAACTTGACCGCTTGATTGAGGATGATATCCCAAGCCAGTTCTATGTTGCACACCATATTTGGTCAAAAGGGATCTGAGCTTCTTTTCATGAAAATGTGTCCCTCCATCACTTATGATTGCTCTAGGGACTCCGAACCTTGGGAAGATTATTTTCTTGAAGAGTTTGGTGACCGTTTTAGCATCATCGGTTGGGGTAGCAATTACCTCTACCCATTTTGAAACATAGTCAATGGCCACAAGGATATATTTGTTTCCCTTAGATGTCACGAACGGTCCTTGTTAGTCGATGCCCCAAGCATCGAAGATTTCCACCTCCAATATCCCTCCTTGCGGCATCTCGTTCCTCCAAGAAATATTTCCCGTTTTTTGACAAGCATCACAATGGAGGATGAATTCCCTAGCATCTTGGAACATAGTAGGCCAGAAGAAGCCGATTGAAGGATCTTAGCAATAGTCCTTCGTGCTCCATGGTGTCCACCATAAGGTGATGAGTGGCATCCTTCCAAAATACCATGAATCTCCCATTGGGGTATGCACCTCCGGTAAAGTCCATCACTACACTCTTTGTAAAGATTGGGGTCATCCCAAAAATATCTCTTTACTTCGAATAAGAATCTCTTTCTTTGGTTGTAGCTCAAATTTTGAGGAAGAACGCCTCCAACAATATAGTTGGCATAGTCGGCAAACCATGGAGTAGTATGCCTCTCAAGTTGTGAATGAATGGCCATCAAAATATCATCGGGGAAAGAGTCATTGATCAGTGCCTGTCCCTCTTCATCATGAAATTGGATTCTCGACAAGTGATCCGCTACCACATTCTCGGCCCCCTTCTTATCTCTTATTTCTAAGTCAAATTCTTGGAGTAGCAAAATCCATCTCAACAATCTTGGTTTTGCTTCTTTCTTTATCAGGAAATGTCGAAGAGCACGGTGATCCGAGAAAACAATCACTTTTGATCTAAGCAAATAGGAACGGAATTTGTCTAAAGCATAGACAATGGCAAGGAGTTCCTTTTCGGTAGTATCATAATTCACTTGGGAGGAATCAAGAGTCTTTCTTATATAATAGATTGCATGCAAAGCCCTTCCTACCCATTGGCCAAGAACCGCTCCAACGGCATAGTTACTCGTGTCGCACATGATCTCGAATGGTAGTTCCCAATTTGGGGGTTGAATGATTGGTGCCGAGATTAGTGCTTCCTTAATTCTATTAAAGGCTTCAACAAACTCATTAGTGAAGTGGAATTGGGCATCTTTAAGTAAGAGTTGAGTGAGGGGTTTCACGATTTTTGAGAAATCTTTTATAAAACGGCGATAGAAACCTGCGTGACCGAGAAAGCTTCTCACCCCTCTAACATTCACGGGAGGTGGGAGTTTCTCTATCACCTCAACCTTAGCTTTATCGACTTCGATGCCCTTTTTCGAGATTAAATGACCCAAAACAATACCTTCATTTACCATAAAGTGACACTTTTCCCAATTCAAAACGAGACTAACATCTTCACATTTTTGCAATACAAGAGAAAGATTACGCAAGCAAGAGTCAAAGTCTTTTCCATAAACGCTAAAATCATCCATAAAAACTTCCATTATGGTTTCTAGATAGTCGGAGAAGACACTCATCATGCATACATCTTTGGAAAGTGGCGGGGCCAAAAGGCATTCTCCTATATGCAAAAGTACCATAAGGGCATGTTAAGGTGGTCTTATGTTGGTCATCCGTGTGTATCGGGATTTGGAAGAATCCCGAATACCCGTCAAGGTAGGAAAAGAACTTGTTAGAGGCTAACCTCTCAAGCATTTGGTCAATGAATGGTAGGGGGAAATGATCCTTTCTTGTTGCGGAATTCAATTTTCGATAGTCAATACACATACGCCAACCGGTGATCTTCAATTCCTTGTGGGTATTAGCTCATTCTTATCATTTGTTACCACCGTGGTACCTCCTTTCTTAGGCACCACTTGAACGGGGCTAACCCACAAGGAATCCGATATAGGATATATGATTCCCACATCAAGTAACTTCATAACCTCCGCTTTTACAACTTCTTGCATCTGGGGGTTTAATCTCCTTTGAGATTGGATGGTAGGTCTATGGTCTTCTTCTAGATGAATTATGTGCATGCAAAAATTGGGACTTATCCCCTTAAGGTCATCTAGACTATAGCCTATAGCCTTTTCATGTTGTTTTAACACATCAAGCAATTTCCCCAATTGGTTCTCATCAAGTTTGTCATTAACAATCACGGGTTTAGTCTTAGATTTATCAAGGTAAGCATATTTCAAATTTGGGGGAAGGGGTTTTAGAGTTGGAACTTGTACCTCACTTTCTTCCATTGGAGGTTCATTAAGGACTTGCTCCATTTCCATTAGACATTCCATTCTCATGGTATATTCAACTTGTTCTTCAAGCTCACTAATCTCATCATACTCAAATTCCATGACAAATTCTTCTTGTTCCTCGGCTTGTATAATATCATCTTTGGTCGCTTGTTCTTCTTTTATGGGTTGATATGCTTCCACAAGGATGTTATGTACTAATATGGATTGCTCATGAGTAAGTTCCTTCTTGGCTAGAGCGGCCTCAAGGAGATCTACTTCTAACTCCCAATGCGTATTTTTGGCCTCACTTGCTTCTAAGGCTTCCAATGCTTGCATGGGGTCTTTGAAGAAAGGTATACTCAAGTGGTCCTCAACAAAACAATCTATAATATCCATCTTGTAAAATGCACTAAGAGAAAAGATGAGAAGTACCTTGAGGATTTTCACTTCCCCAAGGCAAAGAAAGACACAACTAAAAACAATCAAAGAAAACTAAATCAAGTTAACACCGTCCCCGGCAACGGCGCCATTTTTGGTCGGTGTATGGATTTCGGTTACTTGTCGCTAAGAGTTACCTAGACCAAAATAATATTTATAACTTCACAAACTACTCTACTTTTAGTAAAGAGGTAAGTAAAGGTCGGATCCCAAGGTACGGGTATTGATGTAGGATTTTCGATTGCAAGTGGTTGTCTCTAAGGGTGTCACAATTTGGGTTGAGGTAGGAGATCAACTAAACTAAATAACAATGCAAACAAAATAATGAAAGCAAGTAAGATGATTAAAATGAAATGTAAATAATTGATTAAAAGCACTAGGGTGTCATGGGTTCATAGAGGATTCATGGGATTTGATCATACAAACATATTTTCTACTAGATGCAAGCAATTATTGTTGTGATGGGATCGAGTTAGTGCATATCTTACAATCCCTAGGAAGGTTTGGGTCCCGGAGCCGAATCGATTAGATTGTATAACACCTACAAGTCAACTTAATCCTCCCTATCCAACTATATGCATGGTCTAATGAGACTCGAGTTGAATTATGTCTTACAAGTCTCATTGAAAAGGTAAGTGATGGATAAAAAATGTAAGGATTCGTAGGCTCGCATTTCATCATACATAACATGTGCATAAGTTGAAATCACAACAAGCAAGCAAATTAATTATGAAAACATATTAGATTAAGCATGAATCAATCCCCATGTTGGTTTCCCCTAATTCCCCATTAACCCTAGTTAAGGAAACTGCTCACTCATTATCAAGTTTAACATGCTAACAAGGTTGTCAATCATACTAGCAAGGCAAAACATGATGAACAAATGAAGATGATTAACAATAATTAAAAAGGATTAAGAGAGAATTATACCTATAAAGATGATTCCAAATAATAAAGCAAAGAATAATAGAAGTACTTGATGATTGATGGAAGGTTGTCAATCCTCCAAATAAACCCAAATAATCTTCTAATTACCCAAAATAAATGATGAACAATAGAGAAATTAAGGAATGACTAAGAAATGAGATTTGTATTAATGCTAAAATAAAGATTGATTACAAGATTAAGAGAGTATTAGGACTTGATTAAGATCCTATTAAGATGATATGCTAATCTAGGTAGTACAATGGGGTATTTATACTAGAGATTAGGTACAAAGATTAGGATTACTAAGGGCTTAAATGACTATTAAGACCCTTAAGAAAAGTTGAGGAAGTGCTCCTCTCCAAGGAGATGCTCATATCCGTTTTAGTGGTCTCCAGAAGATCTGCTCGTCCCGAGCGTCTTGGCAGCAGAGACGGTTGGTTCTGCATGGGGATCCGAGCGGATTGTGGGAGGGACGCTCGGATCATTTGGCCTCAAGACGAGCGTCTTGACATCGGGACGCTCGGATTGTAGCAGGGCGACGCTCGTCCTGGGCAGGGAGACGCTCGAATTCCTTCACAGTCACTTCTCTTCTTTTCTTTCCTCAACAATCATCGGGGATCTTGTTGGAGATGCAAGAATCCTTTCATCATTGCCCAAGCTACTTTATTTCCTATATAGGCGTTCTAGCATTGTCTTCCCTTTGATGCTTGGTCATTGAATTTGATCAATTTAGCTCCACTTTGCCATGAAAATACAAGGTTTGCACTCCTTTCCTACCAACTAAAGGGAGTAAATGACCTAATTATGCACTAAAAAGCATAGGAATGAGCCTAATTCGAGGACAAAATATGCTAAAAGATGAGTCACATCAAATATCCTCAAACCGAACCTTTGCTCGTCCCGAGTAAAGAGATGACAAAAACTAGGACCCTTATTCAAACTTACCTACTAATATAGCCGATGTGACACAATTAGCGGGTCTCACTCCGCCCGTTCAACTCACAACAAGACAACCATGAGGTAGGATGCCTTCTTGCAAGGCAAGGTGGGGCTTGCCAAAATTGCGACACATCCAAGAATTAAAGCACACAAGATCAAGTAATGGATGCATCTACAAAAGAATAGCCACTTTCCTCATCTAAGTGGCGGAAATTATCTAAAGGAGAAGCTATTCAAGGGTACACATTCCATCATAGATATGGTTAGGGAGACGCTCGGATTCCTTCACAGTCACTTCTCTTCTTTTCTTTCCTCAACAATCCTCGGGGATCTTGTTGGATATGCAAGGTTCCTTTCATCATTGCCAGAGCTACTTTATTTCCTATATAGGCCTTCTAGCAATGTCTTCCCTTTCCCTTTGATGCTTGGTCATTGAATTTGATCAATTTAGCTCCATTTTGCCATGAAAATGCAAGGTTTGCACTCCTTTCCTACCAAGGGATCAAAACCTCAAAGAATATGCAAAACGGGGAACTAAAGGTAGTAAATGACCTAATTATGCACTAAAAAGCATAGGAACGAGCCTAATTCGGGGACTAAATGTGCTCAAATATGAGTCACATCAACCACCTACGCAAAAAGTCCTACCTGTATCTGACCCTGGAGTTTTTGAGCTCCTTTGTGTATTATGTGAAGGGGAAAACCGTTTCTTTCAGCCTCATGAACGAGGATCATGAACTGACCCTTGATGAGTTTGTCGGCCACCTTGGCCTAGAGACGGAGAAAGAGGGGTACGTGATGTGGCGAAGAATAGTGGGGCACCCCACTACCTACCTCACCTGACAGGCCGACCCGTTCCTAGTGCGAGCGCCATGTTAATCAATGACGTTCAGTATGTGCCCCTCCGTATGTTTCTTAGGATGATGACTTGCCTTTCGTTCGCGAGGGATGACGTGAGTAAGTTGAACTCTCATGAGGTCATGTTGTTGATGTCCTACCTCAACCTCCGCTGGGGAGAGTCTTTTTACTATAGTGCTCCCGGGGTTGTATGCTCTAGCTTGGACCATATGGCACGGTCTTCGAACCGTCATATTTCTTGTGGGGCTATAGTGACCCGCTTGGCTCAGAGACTGGCTGACTTTGAGGCTCCAACTTCGTCGGGTACTAGGTTGTTCGATTTCGTTCCTATGCTTGATGAGAAGTATTGGCGTCATATCAGATGGCTTAGGAAGTTAGAGGATGGGTCATTTGCGTGGAGAGTGAGGGGATCCATGTGGATGGTGCTTCCCGATCCCAAGCGCCTACCCGTGATTGACCATTTGGCTGAGTATGACCCGGGGAGTGGTGAGCTTAGACCTGAGCCTCATTTTTACTTGATCGACCCCACTATCCTCTTAGACCTACCCGAGCCTATGTCCGTGATGGAGAAGTAGCCTATCGCTCCCCCGCCACGTGAGCGTCATACAGGGAGATCATATAGGGTGGATGAGGTTGAGACTGAGCCTTCTTTCTCTACACCGAGCTTTTACCCATCGCAGTACTCGCCCTACCCCAACGTCCACGACCCCAAGATGCAGGTTAGTGACCTGACTGAGTAGATCTCCACTACCTTGGTGCTCCGGAACATGCATGAGATGACCTATAACCATGGTATAGGGACAGAGCTAGCACAGCCCGTTTGGTGGAGGGGAACCGGAGTGGACACGGGAGTCATCCATAGTTACGGAGTTGACCCTAGCTTTTGGAGACCACTAGAGGAGACCGAGTTTGGCTGCCTCGTAGGACCGTGGGGAGCCAACTATGGCAGTCAGCTAGGCGGTTGAGGCTACTCAGCTGGAGCTTTTCAGGGAGCGGGAGCATCTGGAGCAGGTACCTCTGGCACCGGAGGTGGTGAGGAGATGGAGGAGGGTGCGGACACTTGATTCTGCTTTATTTCTTGACTTGTTTCTTTGGTTGTAGTTGGATATTTGTTGTTCTTTTATCATACTCTTTTGCTTTGAGATGTTTTAATTAGCCATAAGGCCACTACTTGCTTTTAGTACTACGTTTGAATTAGTTGGATCGAGACTTTGAGTTGGTATTAGACATCTCACCAATTGCAGGTTCCAACTTGAATGTTTTATGTTTTAGGAACCGGGAAATTGCTTTCTGCTCTGGAAAACTCAACCGAGTATGTCAATACTCGGCCGACCGAGTAGCCCATGATACTCGGCCGAGCATCCGGAAAATAAATCCTTCGTTGTTTAAAATTGTTATAGAATTAATGGGGTAGCTGTTTTGGTAACTGTGTGTTTCAATACTTTAGTAATGAGTTCGGATTCTATGCGATATGCCTTGTTTATATGGTCACGATATATGATGGAAATCCGAGATGCGACGGTAATAGTAATATGAGATGTGGTATGTGGGCATTAGCGGTATTTAGTGTTGATCGAAGGGCAGTGATATCATAATACTATTCGCATCTCCCTATTTATGTTGTGTGTCTTGTCTCTTTGAATTGCATAAAGAAGGTGGTTATTTACATACATTATGGGTGTGTCGTACTTGCCTTGTGATAGGGTACATGTTCCATGATTGTTGTCTTCTTGCATGTGTATGAGTTTGGTGGATGGGTAGCATGAACTTCGGGGACGAAGTTCCTTTTTAGAGGGGTAAATAACATCGCGGTTAAAAGTTCTAATGATTTGACAAAGTTCTTCTATGCTTCATCTTTTCTTCTATGCTTTATCTTTTCTTCTATGCTTCATCTTTATTTTAACTTCCAAGTTATGAGTTGTCACAAACTTAAAGGATGTAACGTGTACATTTGAATTTAACTTGTTACGTAATTTATTGAGTAGTTTTACACAGTAACGACATAGTGATGCTTTAGGGTCGTCGAAGCCTTGTTAAGGATGTTTAAAAACTTAACTCCATAGGTGTTTGATGTTTCTTAAACGTCAGGCCTTCCCTTGTCATGGAGCGATAGGTCTTTTCTTAGGTGTGCTGTCGTTGTTTTTTTTTTTTTTGAAGTTGGGATGAACTTTGGGGATGAAGTTCCTTTTAAGGGGGGAAGACTGTAATACTCGCCCTATTTAAGGACACTGTTTGGCCAGAAAAGACCATAGGAGGGGATAGGTGAGAGGATAAAGCATCTATGTATCTATTTACTCGACCTAGTAGGGACTACTCGGCTGAGTAGTGGTAACACTCGACCGAGTAGGGCTTACTCGGCCGAGTATGAAGGTACTCCACCGAGTATTGCCACTGTTGACGCGTTATTATAAAACGCAAGTTGGTAAATCTTATTTCATTTTCGACGGTTCCCTATCTCTCTAACCCAAATATATCTCTCTCTCACCTATCACCCACCTCTTTATACACTCTCATCTAGCCTAGACAGTAACCCAAGAAGGGGGATTGGTTTATACGTGGACTATTCAAGTATGGATGTCATCGTGTCATCCTCGGTCCGCGTCTCAAGGTAAGTCGCTGTTTCGTTGTTATCTTTTGGTAGATCCTTGGGGTAGTCTTGTAATAAGACGTAGTTACTGTTTGTAGGATTCATCTCGGAGTCTTGCCTGGCTAGTTGTTGGACGCATTTTCATGGATTAGCGATAAGGTAGGGTTTTCCCTAGTCGGTTTACTGTTTAATAAATTTGAGATTATGTGGTAATTGTTTGTACGATTGATATTGTGATCATCTGTTATTGTTGGATTGGAGTTTGGTGTTGGTGTGATGTTGGTTGTTGGTGATGTTCGCGAGGCGCGTCCTCGGCTGAGTGGAGTCACTTGCGGGAGTGGCTTCATGCCCTAGTTTCGCCCTATGTGGAACCCGCCACAGGAGGGGATGTGCACATTAAAGAACAGGGTTATCGCTCGTTGATGAGCAGGGATATTGTGGGCAAGACTGAGGTCCCCCACTGGCAGGGCTAGACACTTAGATGTCTAGTCAGTTACTTAATGTGATTGGAAGTTGGTGGTGGATGATGATCAGCTAACATCTTATCGTACTTGTCTTATTTTGTTATGCAGTGAACTGACCCCGTGTTATGTTTTCAAAACTAGGGTGATCCAGTCAAAGATGGCGAGCAGGTCGTTTAGCAGGTACAGCTGGTTTGATGTTGGCGGGCTTGGAAGGGAATCGAGTCATCACGCTACCAAAGTAGATGTCACCGACACTCATGCTTAGTAGTCTGTATAGTTATTCATGTTGTATCTTACTACGCTGTCCTATGATGTAAAGTCTTAAGTTATGTAATAAATGTTCTTTTATTGTTTATTTCATCTACTACCTCGGGCAACCGAGATGGTAACACCTTCATACACTGGGGTGGTCCTTGGTATGGCACCTTGGTGTACGGAGGTGTTACAGATAGTACTTGGCCATGAATGCCTTGGCTAAGGCGTCCCATGTTGTGAATATGTCCGGAGGGTGAACATTAAACCACCGGTCCGCCTTTCCCGTCAAGGAGAATGGGAACAACATCATCCTTAATGTATCATCGAATATCCCGTTCATTTTCATTATAGCGACTTTGTTTTTGAACTTTCTTAGATGAGCATGAGCATCTTCTTCAATGTGTCCCCGAAACAAGTCTTTTTCAATTAACCTAACTTGGGCGGGGTGCATCTCAAAATTGTTGGGAGCCAAGGGGCCAAAGTTGATAGGGTTACAAGCATCATTATGGTTTGGGCGGTTATGGTCGCGTAAAGCCATTGGAGGTGGTGGATTGGGTATATGAGGGTGTGGTGATTAAGGTGGAGTTGGGATTTGAAAGTCATGAAAAGGATGTTCTTTTGGAGTCTCAATTATGTCGTTTGGTTGTAGTTGGGTTGTGGTTTCAATGATTGGTAGTGTGGGTGAGTTTGGTTGGTCTATGGTTGCATGAGGAGAATTCCTAACTCTTGCAAGAGTCCTTGTCCTCAAGAATCGAAAGAGCCTCTCAGGGTCGGAGTTAAAGAGCAAAGCTTGATGGTTCCTCCTAGGCATGCACTCGATAAACCGTTAGTCTCCTAGTGTTTTTTACACACTAGGGAGAGGTAAAAATCACACACTCTACAATGAAGCACACAACTACTAAAGCAAACAAGCAAGTGAGTTAAGACTAAAGCTAAGACCTTTAACAAACTAAATATAACCTAACGCCATCCCCGGCAACGGCGCCATTTGATGAATCGGATATACCGTCAATTCCGATATCAAAAAAAGTTTATAAAGTACCCAAATTAAGTAGTATAATTAGGGCGTCGGTCTCAAAGATGGGGGGGGGGGGCTTACACAATAATTTGATTGGGTCTTAGTCTAGTCAAATAAAGAGGGAGATCGATTGAATACTAGCAACTAATTTTAAACTAAAGCAAGAAACTAATAAGATGTGTAAACAATTGTTTTGGGAACTAGGGTAGTCAGGTTCCCCTAAGCAAGGCAAGTTAACAATGGGTGTCAAAAGGTTTCCAGGTAATTGTTAGTGAAGAAACTGAGCTAATTTCTTAAACCCGTCTTAAGACGGACACGAAATATTCATTAAGCATCCTATCTCATTATAAACATGCTATCAAGCAACCACATAAAATCTCATTCATAAGGAACCTAAGCAAACTTTGTAGAAAAGCATGAACTCTCATAGACACATTTCAACAAACACCTTATATGCATGATTATAAATACTAACATTATCACCCAAAAACATGTATTAACAACCCATTTTATCAACTTAAAACTCCACTTAGGTTCCCCTAAACCCTAGTGGGTGACTACTCACACATGCTTACAAAGCAAATGTAAACAATTGAACAAAAGCAAACAAACATGGCAAAAAACACTTTATAAAGATGAACAGTTACTAAGTAAAAAAAAAGGAAATGTAAACTATTGAATAAATAAAGTAAATAAAGAAGAGAATTATACCAACAATTAGGAAAGATTGCAACTTTGATTGAATTAAGGAATAAATTCTTCAATATCCTCAGAATACAACCCAATAACTAAATGTAAACAATTGATATTAACTATTACTAAGCTAATTTTGCTAAATAATTAATGTTGATTAAGGAAAGATTAGTGCTTTGATTAAGGAAAGATTGCATAAATTAAGGAAAACTTTTAGATCTAGGGTTATGTGTCTCTAAGGGGAATTAGTGACGGGAGTATTTATAGTATCCCCTGTTGGAGTCGTGTCCTCCAGTAAGTGCGGATAACGTTATTGCACATACACTTGTACGGACAAGTGGGAGCTTGTTGGGGCTGGTGTCCTCTACAGTTAGTGCAATAACATTTAAATCTCTAAAAGGATCAAAGGGTATACTTTTGTATTATTATCAGTTGGTCCACGTTTATCAATAACGGTTGGCTTGCTAGATAAGTTTGACGTTATTGTCATACTGATGGCGGTGATCAACTGGTCCCTAAAAGTCACACCTATAGGATACGTTTGAGAGATGTGACGGTATGAAAATACAGTCATGTTGATGCCTAATATGACTAAGCAGTTAGTCGGAGTTATTGACTAATAATTAGTCAAACGCGATGTTGAGATATTTATTTAATACGGATTAAATAATAATGGCTAAGGCGAATTAAGAGGTTAATTCGTAAATTGAATATAAACGATTTTATATTTGATTAATGTATATTGAATTAATTAATTATACAATATTGTCATTATCGGACAAGTATTAATATATCGACTGAGTCATGTTACTAGTTGATATTTTAATATCCGATGTCGGATGACGATTTATAATTAAAACCCGTAATATGCACTTAAGTCGACTTGTAGGTTCTGTACAGTCTTGACCGACTCGGCTCCTGGACCCAAACCTCCCTAGGACTCATTTATGTTATATCACCATAAATAGGGAAAACCAAGTCGACTTGTAGGTGTTGTACAATCTTGACCGACTCGGCCCCGAGACCTAAGTTTCCCCTAAAATTGTAAGATATACACTAAATTGATTCCAACAATAATAATTGCTTGCATCTTTGAAACTTATTTGTTTGATCTCACCATGATTCTCCTATGATCTCATGATTCCCTAGTATTGTTTATCATTTGTTCACACCCTTGTTTTATTGCTTGTTTACCTTTCATTGCTTTTATTAGTTTAGAATCATCAACTCAAAACAATCGTGACACCCTAGTGCAACTACAATTAGATTGAATAATTTGAGTACCCCCGTCCTTTGGGTTCGAACCCGACTTGCTTGCTATGCTAGTAGTTGGGTATAAATGTGTTTGAGAGCGTACAACGACACGCTCATCAACGGTTTATCAAATAGTTATCTAATGCAAAGTAGCTATGTCTTGGTGTCACCATTGGGTGTGAGTTGTAAACTAAACTACTACGATGAAAATGTAAACAAATGAAAGCAAAGCAAACAAAGAGAGGTGTAAATAATTGATTAAAAACACTAGGGTGTCATGGGTTCAAAGGGAAAACATGGTATAATCACATTAATGAGTTATACAAACAATTATAGTTACGTTGAAATCGAGTTGATTTACGTGATATGAGTAATTATCATTATTATTATTATTATTTTGGACAATGAGTATTTCTTTTAACAATATGGTTAATTTTTAGTTACATGTAATGAGATCATTATATTTAATAATAATAATAATAATAATAATAATAATAATAATAATAATAATAATAATAATAATAATAATAATAATAATAATAATAATAATAATAATAATAACAATAACAATAATAATAATAATAATAATAATAATAATAATAATAATAATAATAATAATAATAATAATAATAATAATAATAATAATAATAATAATAATAATAATAATAATAATAATAATAATAATAACAATTATATACGTTTGAGAGGGAGAGGGGAGAGCGATATTTGTTGCGATCTCAGGTTCTTGCCGGCTGCCACCGCTGCTTCTCCGTCACCTACACTTTCACCACCGTCTTCATCGTCTCAGGCCGGCCTTCACTTTGTCGGCGACGGTTGTGGTTGTGGGTGTCGGTTTTCTGGGTTGTGGCTGTGAGATCGTTTCGAAGTAGGGCTTCGGGTTTTCTGGGTTGCGAGTCTCCGTTTGTCGTCTGCCGCCGTCGTCAGCCAACAACCACCCCACGTCGACCACTTAGACCTCACGTCGCCGGTCAGCGGACGTTTGTTGTGGCTTGTCAGACGGTGTGTCACTGGTGTGGAGGGGTTTTGCGGTGTTTTGTCGTTTCAGGCGTGATTATCGTCCGTTTTGCGACAGTTACCGACCTGCGCCACCACCAAGTGGTCATCAGACCTCACGCCGCCGATCATTTCAGTGTTGGAGGACGGCGCTGCATTAGTTTCGTTCAACCTGGACTGCGGTTTCAGTGCGGGTTTTCGGGTTTCGGGTTTTCGACTGTCTTTCGTTTTTGGGGTGGTTTAGGTCCTCTGTTCAGGTTGGAGTGACCCTATGCCGCCTATTTTCTCCCCTAGCCGTCGACAGTTTCTGCAGCTCTTTGCCCTACAGTCTGTTTTCTTCCTCTTCTTTCTTTTTCTCGGTTTTGTTTTTCTTTGCTTTTTCTGCCGGTGTTCTGCTTCTTGCCGCCTTGTTGCTGGTCGCTTTTGCTGCTGCACGTGGCTCTCTGTGGTGGTTCAGTGGCGGTACATTGCCAAGGCTTGGGTGTTTAGGGGAAGTCGTGTGGGTGTGTGGTTGGGGGTTGTGTCTTCTCCGGTCATACATGCCCTTTTGGTAGCTGGTACATTTTGAGCTCTTAGCTGCTTGTGCGTGGTGGTTTCCGCTCAGGTGGTGTTTGTTGGTGGCTCTTTAGTTTTCTGTGCAGGTTGGTGGTGTGTTCTTTCATGCCCGAGCTTGTGCGGTACCATTGTCCTTTTTCGAGTCTTCATGCTTGTCGGGATGGTTTTGGTAAGGGCCTGACTAAGGCGGCATGGCAGAAACATTTACAGGAACGACATTGTCATGATGGTGCGTTGGACCTTACGCGTCAGACTCTTACTGATAGTTTGACTGTTTATTCCAATGCCGAGAGTTCTTTGAGACGGATGGGGCTCTGGTTGTGTGGGGTGTGTTTTAAAACCCGTACTATTAGAGCTAGATGTCGGCATAGTCGGGGTGATGTTGTGATGCATCCAGAGTGTGTTGATGGCCTCTACACCTTCCATATTCATGGTATTCCGAGACCTATGGCTCCTTCTACTTCGGTTTCTTCTGATGATAGTGTCGAGCTCGTTCAGTGGTCTATATCTTCGCTGGATCGTTTATTGTCTTTAGGCCTTCGCACCGTGAAATCCATTCCTCCTAAGTGTCGTCTTGGGTTTGCTCGGGCTTTGAAAGGGGCCTTGGATGAGGTATTTGATGCACCTAGTGATCTCTCCCGCTGGGTTCGTTTGCTAGTTCTACCACTTTGTTTGCTTCGGACTTTCGCTCCTCGGAGTAACCATGAGTGTCGGTCTGCTATTCGGCGTCAGCATCAGGAGGAGAGTATTGCCAGGGCTATCCTTGCTTGGGGGCATGCGGGGGGGGTTGCGGTTGTTGCGGGAGTGTTTTGATGAGGGTCCTTCTTCATTTCTTGTGGATGAGGATGCGGATTTGAGTGAGCTTAACCTCCGCCAATGTCGGCGGAAGATTTGTGATGGCCACTATCCGTCTTTGTCCGGTGCTTTCTTCCACTGGGGTTGCCCCCTACTCCGATGCCACTCTTGTGGCCCTGCGTGAGAAGCATCCTGTCACCCCGCCTCCTTCATTGCCTCCCTTGTCTGGGGATCATCATCCTCTGGTTGCCTCTTCGGCGGTGGTCTTGGATATGATTCGGAGTTTCCCACGTGGTACTTCTTGTGGGAGGGATGGTTTCGTGCCCAAACACCTTATGGGATTTGTTTGAGTGGCGCTGTTGTGGCCATCTCTCGACGATTTGATCACTTCTATTACTAGGGTGGTTAATCTTTTTCTTGAGGGCCGGTGTCCTCTTCCTCTGGGTGAGTACATTGCGGCGCCCTCTCACGCCACTCGTTAAACCGGGTGGTGGAGTTCGTCTATTCTTTGTTGTACGGTGGAGACGGCTTGTCTCTAAGGTTGGTGCTTCTATGGTTGGTCCGTCTTTATCTTCTTATTTTGATGGGCTTCAGTTCGGGGTAGGTGTGTCCGGTGGAGGAGAGGCTATCTTGCATGCCTTGAACCGGCTCATTGAGGCTCGGGGGGCTCAGGTTGGGCTTTCTATGTTGCTGGTTGATTTCCGGAATGCGTTCAACCTTGTTGATCATTCGACCATGCTTCAAGAGGTCCGCCATCGTTGCCCGGCTCTCTCCCGTTGGGTGGAGTTTTGTTATTCCAGCCTGGCCCGCCTTTTTTATGGGGAGCACTGCTTGTGGTCTTGTTAGGGTGTTCAGCAGGGTGATCCGTTGGGCCCTTTGCTTTTCGCTTTGGTTTTGCATCCTTTAGTTTGCAAGATCCGGGACACTTTTGACCTCACTTTGCAGGCGTGGTACTTAATTAGATGATGGCACCATCGTGGGTGATACTTTGGAGGTGAGGAAGGTCTTGGATTTGATTATGGTGGATGGCCCTCGTTTTGGATTGCATCTTAATGTCTCCAAGACGGAGGTCTTTTGGCTTGTTGAGGATCCTCGGAGTCGTCTTCCTGGGGTTTTCCCCCCTTCTATTTCTCGGCCATTGCGTGGTGTTACAGTTTTGGGTGGACCTGTCAGTGCTTGTTCTAATTTTAGCAGTGGGATTGTGGCGAAGAGAGTAACCAAGACCATTGAGCTAATGGATTTGGTTGCGAGGATTGAGGACCCGCAATGTGAGTTGCTTCTTCTTCGAGCTTGTACTGGTATTTCCAAGCTTTACTTCTCACTTCGTACTTGCTCCCCTAGTGTTTTTGGGTCTGTCCATCTTCCTTTTGATGCCGCTCTTCGTTCTAGCTTGGAACATATTGTCACCGCGTCAGGGCCGGGTTTTAGGGATTGGCAGTGGCGCCTTGCTACATTCCCTTTTCAGCTTGGTGGGCTTGGTGTCTATGCGGCGGGAGATGTTTTATTTTATGCTTTTATTGCGTCCCGTTTGCGATCTGTTTGGTTTACGAGTGCTAAGCTCCTCGGCCCTTCGGTATTGTAGTGCGCCCTCGCTTTTGATGATGCCGCACGGTGTTTACTGCGACTACAGGATCTGGTATTTTAGGTAACCCTAGTGAAATTGCTGCCCCCAAACTTATGAAGAAATTGGCAGATATTTATTTCGCGATGGTTGCTGCTGCCTCAGTGTCTGTTTTCTCTTTGACACCACACCAGCTTGCTTTATGGCAGTCTCAGCAGGGTTCTCAGTCCTCTGATTGGTTACGTGCGGTTCCTATCTCGGGGTTGGGTCAGACTATGAACGGGAGGACTTACCGTAGTGTGATGGGGTATCGTCTGGGTTTTCCGTTATTCACGGTATCTAGGCCCTGTCCGGCTTGCTCTCATTGCTGAGGATGTTTTTGGGGACCACGTTGTTTCTTGTACTGGTACTGTGGGCGTTAAACATCGGCATAACCTTGTCCGGGACACTCTTTTCGACATCTGCTATAGATCTGGTATTACTGCGGGAAAGGAGGTTGATATCGGTTTGGTTGATGGACATGGTGGCTCTCTTCGTCCTGCGGATTTATTGCTTTATACTTGGGACAGGGGGCGTGATGTGTGCGTTGACTTGACAGGTTCCTCTCCGTTGATTCAGATTGGGATGACGGATTTTGTGCCTGGCCGGGTTGTCGCTGATGCTGCTCAGCGAAAGTGTGCTAAGTATGGGGATTTGTGCGCGGTAGCGGGTTATGGTTTCCTTCCTTTCTCTTTCTCTTCGCTTGGGGAGCTGGGTTCGGATGTTGTTGCCTTGCTCAAGCGGATCCAGAAATTCTCGGTATCTCAGGATGCGGGGGCTCGGGTGGCCGCTTACATTTTTACTAGACTTAGCTTTGCTATTGCTAAGGGTGTGGGAGCCCAGATTGTCTCTCGGCTCCCGACCAATTTCATGTAAACTTTTATTTTTCTTTTAATGAAAGCTGCGCGCATCCTTCGATAAATAATAATAATAATAATAATAATAATAATAATAATAATAATAATAATAATAATAATAATAATAATAATAATAATAATAATAATAATAATAATAATAATAATAATAATAATAATAAGAATAAGAATAATAAGAATAATAAGAATAATAATAATAAGAATAATAATAATAATAATAATAATAGTGAGGCTTGAACCCAAGACCTCTTGGTTGAGATGCACTTGCTCTTACCACTGTGCCACAAGCATCTTGTTGCTATTTTTGTATCTCTTTTGATATATGTATGTATGTTAAGACCTGAGTTAAAACAATATGTACCTATAATAATTATTAAATGTACTTCTAACTTATATACAATGTACATTCAGTATAAAATCAATGTAATGCTTAGTTAGTTAAATATATTTGATAAAAATTGAACAAAATATCATATGTACTTATGATAATTTGTACTTATTATTTACATATTTATTATAAAATTTACATTTGTTATAGGTTATAATATTTTAATGAAAAATGTACGTACAATATATTTATGCCGAAGGTACATTTTATTTTCATTGGAGGTACATAATATATTCTTATATGACATGTCATGTATATTTCAATTATCTATTAAATTCATATCATTAATTCGTTAGGTTCATCATATATATATATATATATATATATATATATATATATATATATATATATATATATATATATATATATATATATATATATATATATATATATATATATATATATATATATATATATATATATTGTACATTGACCATATGATATAGGTACATCTTAATTAATTATCAATCACGTTTCAACAAATCATCAAGTACCTTTAATTTGTTTAGGAGATACATTAAATATATCTACAATAGGTACATTTATTAACGATTATAGATTCATAACATGTTTATTTTATTTAATTATCTTTCACGGATGAATAAATCATTTACATTTTATGTATATGAGTGGTACATTAAATTTTTAATATAGGTCCATATAATACTTATTAAAGGTACATATCATGTTTATTTTAATTAATTATCAATTATGACTCGATTTTTTATTATGTACATTTTATTTATATAAGAGGCACATTAAATATATATTATAGGAACATATAATAAATATTAAAGTTACATACCATGTATATCTTAATTAGTTACAAGGCATGTTTCAATAATTATTCAAGTACATTTTAATAATATAGAAGGGACATGAAATATATAATAAATGTACATTTTAATAATTATAGCTACATATCATATTTACTACAATTGTTTATTTTTATTTCACTTACTCTTCGGGGACACATTATATATATTGGAGGTACATTAAATATAAAGTATAGATACAAAGAATAATTAACATAAGTACATAAAATATGTTGTTCAATTTTTATCAAGTACACTTAACTAACTCATCATGTACATTGATTTTATAAGGAATGTACATTAAATATAAACTGGAAGTACATTTAATACTTATTAGAAGTACATATTGTTTTAACTCAGGTCTTAACAAAGATATATACTAAAAGAGATATAATAGGAACAACAAGATGCATGTGTCACAGTGGTAAAAGTAAGTGCATTTCAACCAAGAGGTTGTGGGTTCAATTCCCATCAACAACATTTTTGAATTAAAGCTTAACCTTTAAGATGATGTTAAATCTTGTCCCTTAGATCAAAATTGAATGGTAAGGATTGGTTCTCACCGTTCTCACGATAAGCCCCGTTCTCACCGGAACTCTACCCTAATAATAATAATAATAATAATAATAATAATAATAATAATAATAATAATAATAATAATAATAATAATAATAATAATAATAATAATAATAATAATAATAATAATAATAATAATAATAATATGGGGATTTGTGCGCGGTAGCGGGTTATGGTTTCCTTCCTTTCTCTTTCTCTTCACTTGGGGAGCTGGGTTCGGATGCTGTTGCCTTGCTCAAGCGGATCCAGAAATTCTCGGTATCTCAGGATGCGGGGGCTCGGGTGGCCGCTTACATTTTTACTAGACTTAGCTTTGCTGTTGCTAAGGGTGTGGGAGCCCAGATTGTCTCTCGGCTCCCCACCAATTTCATGTAAACTTTTATGATTCTTTTAATGAAAGCTGCGCTCATAAAAAAAAAAAAAAAAAAAATAATAATAATAATAATAATAATAATAATAGAGGTTAAGACAAGATAACTTAAGTATCATTTAATGGTAATAAACATCCTTTTTTTTACCTCTTAATATTATTACTAATATAGATCCCGCATAATAAATGCACGGTATTTATAGAGTTTTTACTTTTTTGTTTATTTCTTATTCATTCCAAACTTATAGCTTAACATTTTCATATTTCATCTCATTGTATTTTAGTATGAGAAAAAAAATTAAACTTCAAAAGTAATAAAAAAATTGAGCATGTCATAAATTTTGTTTTTTTCTAATCACAAAATTAATGATTTCATTTTATAAATTTTCTTAAATTATCTTAATGCATTTGTTTTCACAAAACTAATAATAATAGTTTATTTTATTGTTTTATACAGTGTAAGTATGCATAAGTCATTTTCTAAGAAAAATTAGCAATTTACACCTTTTATTTTATTTTGATTAAAACGATATAATTGTAATTTAGAATTTAATGAAAAAATCATGCTTTAAGTAAAAGATAATAGTTTAAGGGAAAAATTTCATTTATTTCCTTATATAAGTAGATGGAGTTTGGAGGGAAAGCTTTTGAGAATTTTTATTCTCTTAGTAGTAATAAGGAGGATAATACATATTTTAAATTTAGTAGATTATAACATTAAATTAAAACTATAGTTAATTTATGTTAACAATTTAATTTAAAACTACTCTATTACATAAAAAAAATTATAAATTGTTATGCTTTAGCACGGGATCCACACTAGTGTGTAATTAAGCTAATTAGAGTAGTAACTACGCTAAGCTAATGTGTGTTTTCCTTTAAGTACTTGAGGTATTTATATTAAGTACAAGCATTAGGTTAACTAAGGGCTTAAATGACGATTAAGCCCCTTGAGGAAGTTCTTCGCCTTGCTAGAGTTGGGTCAGCTCCCACGGTTCCTCCTTTTGGATGCATGTTCTGCAGGCATGGCTCGTGGGAGCCAGGCATGGCTCATGGGAGCTCTTCTCATTTGGCACTCACCCTGCCAGGCGGCTCGTGGGAGCTGATTGTTGCACACCCGAGTCCTTTCTCTTGAGGTCCATCTTGCTATTCAGCTCGTGGGAGCCGGCTAGTGCTTGCTTGAGCTCAGACTTGGCTCGTGGGAGCGCTAGGATAGTGGGCTCGTGGGAGCTCACTTCTTCTTCTCTTTTGCTTGGGCGTGGCTGCCTCCTAGCTCGTGGGAGATGGCTAGGGCTTGTGGGGATCCTCCTCATTGCCCAATTACTTGCTTTATTGACTAAGGCCTTTAGTCTTGGTCTCCTCTTGATGCTTGGTCGAGGAAAGTGAAGTAGAAAGCATAATAATATCATCAACATCTTTGGTTTTCGACAGGATAAGTTCGCCTGCACATAGTTCTCGTATTTTTGTATTCAACAAGGTAGGGAGACCGAGTCTTGCAACAAATAATTCTTCTGTCTTCACTCAGCTGAACAAACGGGCGGGGTGCGAAGGGAGTTACGTCGTCATCCATATCCTACAAGTAATAAGGGTGCATTACCTAATCGCTTAGGTATTCTTTAAAGCACGGTCTTAAGTCGTCTCAGAGCTTCAGAGAATGATAATGATAAGACTCTTCCATGCTCAACTTATACGAAATAGAAGGAAGAAGAAGTAAGCAAAATGATGACTTAAGAAGCGGAATACCCTCTCACATAAAGCGTTTTCAAATAGTGGACATCTTCCAAGAGCCGATCAATGCACGGAGGTGCGTATTAGTTCTCACAACGATTTAAAAAAAAAGTTTGTCGCATTGGATCCCGTGGGTGGGAGTTATTGTATGTTAATAGTTTTGTTTTTTACCGAACAAAGTTTGAGTTACCCTATCTCTTGATCACGAGTTCCAAACTCGGCTTTAATACCACGTATTTTATAATTTTATATTTTATATTGTTTCTACGAATTATGTATGAGACGAAAAAAATAAAATAATAATAATTATTATTATTATAAGATGGTAATGATAGTAATAATACGTAATACGATACACGTACATATATACGTATACTACCTTATATAATCTACCCTACCCTTATCCACTCATCTTATCCTCGCCATAACCTCGCCTTATCCAAACACAATCTCACTAACATCTTATAGAGAGAGAGAGAGAGAGAAGGAAAATGGAGATTTTGTCCCTCTGCCTCGAGATCGTAAGTTAATACCGTCGTAAAATAATTATATATTATTTAATTTATACCATCGACCAGCCTTTACCCCGACTCACCCCTTGCCGTAGTTGACCACCCGTTTGACCGTCCAAAAACGAGCTGACCAAGTAGATCTAGGGCACATTTTTGGTTTTTGAGACGGATTTTTACCCCTTCAATCGTGACTGACTTTGCGTGGTTTGGGGCGGTTGTGTCGAGGGTTGAGAGGAGAGTTCAGTGGTAGCTATGGGTGGTGGTTAGGGTGGTTGTAGGTGGTAAAAACGAGTGTAAAAGGGGGTGTACGGGTTGTTTTGGTCGTGAGTCATTGTTGGTTGTTGTTGTTGGTTGTCGTGGTTGCTGCTATGGTTATTGTCTTATGGGTGTTGCTGGGTGGTTACAAGTGTCGGGAGGGGGGGAGTCGGTGGTGGCTGGCGGCTATGTATTAGTGGTGTTTGGCGTGGTGAGTGTCGGGTGTGTGGTACGATGTTGTTGTTATAGTGGTCGTGTGTCATGTTTTGGGCTGCCTTGGTTGTGGGCTACTGGCCGTGGTCCACCACAGCTGGCGGTGGCCCACGGTGGCAACAGAGGTGGTGGTTGTTGGGGTTAAGGAGGGAGTATGGGTATGAGTCGAGATTTAATTATTAAATAATGGGTACGAGTCGGATTTTGAATTTAATTATATTAAATTATATAATTATAATTTAATTACATTAGTTTTTAAATAAATATATTTAATTATTTCATTTAGGTGACGGTTTTTGTGTAAGATTATTATTATTCGGATTGCTTACGGAGTATGCTAAAAGGTAGGTTTATCCTACTCAGTTTCGATATTGTGTTTATTTGCTAAATGAGTCATCTATCGTTAATTGCATTAAATGAGTCGGTAATTGGCATGTTATATGGTATCTTGCATATTTGTGTTGTCTTTGTATGTCGGAGGACATGATTGGTTATTTGTTGTGGAGAAGACGTGAGGCGGTTGGGAAACCGTCTCACGCTCGGGTCGCCTCTTGGAGCCTCACAATCCAAAAGAGATGTGCACATTAATGACTTGAGTTTAGAGGGACTCGTGTAGTTGAGACACGACGTCTAGCAGGGGACTCGATACGTGTATCACCCTTTTCTTACCCGACCAAGGTAATTAGGAAATGTTACCGTCTCGGTTTCCCGAGGCAGTGAAATCGGAATTACAATTAAAAAACTTCTTAAAATAAATAACAAGTTTAGTTATTACAAACATAAACTAAGGAATAAAGTGAATTATACAAATTACAAGTTGACTACCATCTATGTCATCACGCTACTCGACTCCGAGTCCAAGGCGCGGCCCAAATCCCGATCACGTCAACAAGCAAACCTGTACTCAACCTGCTCCCCATATGATTGAAAATATCAATATAGATCGACACAGGCCACCCCTGAAATAGGTGACAATTACACAGACACACAAATGTCAATTTCAATAAATAAAGTTTGACACAACTTAAAGAGTGTGAGTATGCAACATGACTATAATATGAATGACACACTATCAAACAACCACCACGCCGGTACCGGGACACGCCCAGACGTACCCACAACCACCAGTGCCAGGAACACGCCCACGACACCACAACTCACAAACAGGTACCAGGACAGGCCCAGACGTACCGGGCCCGGAAGCCAACTGGGTCCTCTGCCAGACCCCGTGTCTCAACTACACGAGTCCCTCCAAACTCAAGTCATTAATCTGCACATGTCTCTTGGAGTGGGAGGCTCCAAGAGGCGACCCGAGCGTGAGATGGTTTCCCAACCGCCTCACGTCTCCTCAACAACAAATAACCAAACATGTCCTCCGACATACAAAACAACAGAAATATGCAGGATACCATATAACATGCCAATTACCAACTCAATCAATACAATTAATAAAAAATGACTCATTTAGCAAATAAACACAATATTGAAACTGAGTAGGATAAACCTACCTTTTATCAAATCCCGCTAAACAATAAAGCAACCGGATATAAATATGCTCCTCCATAAAGTCAGCACCTAATTACAATAATTAAATATAATTACTAACTAATCTAATTAAAGTCGGCACCTAATTACTAGCCATCTTAAAGCTACCCAAAACCCGTCTTAAGACTCATGGTCAACAACCACCCAAAACAACCACAATGGCCCACCACCCAGCCACCCAGGCGGGCCAAGGCAGCGACAACAACACCATAACAATCGCCCCACCAACACCATCATTCGACACAGACACCCACAAACAAACACCACTAAATAACCATGGCAGCCACCACCGTGAGCCGCCACTACGGCCCCACCTAGCCACAGTTATCACCACCCCCTACCACCATCATACATGTCCATAACTGCAACAACAACTACGATAGAACAACTACAAACACGATAACAGCCACTTGCGCACCCCTTTTTTCCCCTCGATTCCACCACCTATAGCCACCCAACCCACCACCCAGACCACCACTGTGACCTCCTCACTCCCCTCGACACAACCACCCCAAGGTCAGCCCTAGACGGTCACGGTAAGGGGGTTAAAAATCCATCTTAAAACGGTCACACAATAACAACAACAACCCTTTGCTCGGTCAAACGCCCAATACTGTGTCAACGGTGCTCATGAGGTGGTCAACGGCGGGTCTGGGGTGAGTCAAGGTCGAGGCGCTCAATTAAAATAATATATAACTAGTGTGATACGGTCTTACCTTGCGATCCTGAGGCGGAGTGACAGAATTCTTCCCTTTTCTTTTCTTTCTCTCTTCTCTCATGTTTTGTTTGATATTATTAGATTTTGTATGGATAAGATGGATAGGGTGGATAAGGGGATAAGGTGGGTGTATAAGGTAAGTGTAGTATATGTATGTATATACATGTATCATATATTATTAATATTCCGTCTCATACATAGTTCGTATAAATAATATAAAATGTATATTTATAAAATATGTTTTCCCATTTACCGTTGACTAGCCTTTGACCAAGGTAATAAAATATGGGATATAACAGTACGTCTGGCGTGTCCCGGTACCTGTTTCTGAGTTGTGGTGTCGTGGGCGTGTCCCTGGCACCGCTGGTTGTGGGTACGTTTGGGCGTGTTCCGGTACCGGCGTGGCGGTTGTTTGATAGCGTGTCATTCATATTATAGTCATGTTGCATACTCACACTTTGAGTTGTGTCACACTTTATTTATTGAAATTGACGTTTGCGTGTCTGTGTTATTGTCACCTATTTTCGGGGTGACCTATGTCGATCCATATGATATTTTCGATAATATGGGAAGCAGGTTGAGTACAGGTTTTGCTTGTTGACGTGATCGAGATTTGGGCCGCGACGTGGACTCGGAGTCGAGTAGCGTAGCATAGATAACATAGTTGATAGCCGACTTGTAATTTGTATAGCTTACATTTATTCATTTGTTTATATTTATGTAATCATTAAAGTTGTTAATTATTTAAATAGTTTCTTAATTGTAATTCCAATTTCACTGCCTCGGGAAACCGAGAGGGTAACATTTCCTAATTACCTTAGCCGGGTAAGAAAGAGGTGTTACAAAGTGGTATCAGAGCGACGATTTTGGAACCTAAACCAATGAACCAAAATGAATCTATGAGTGTCTAATAAAATGAACCCGACATGAGTACAATAGAAGGTAGGTTTTGGGTGAGTAGGATCCCTCATTTCCAAACTAGATCCTATTGTCTCGGATGGTCACTACGTGGGTGGTTATGAGTCGGGAAACGTGAAGTGCAATGTTAAGTTGGCAAGTCATCGCATGACGTGGTTTTGTATGTGTTGATACGAGTTTATAGATTTCTTTTCTTGCGTGACATAACCCTTCGTTTGGCGTACGATAATTGAAATGATGAAATGGAAATGTTTACTTGAGCGAGGTGTATGTGATATAAGTGGAAGATTATTTCATGTGAAATGCAATTATTTGTATGGGTGTTGCGTGTTTGAATATGATCAATTTTGAAGCCATAATTTGCATAGTTGATAAGATTCTTGCATGATATAATTGTTCATATAGTATGTGAAAACATGTAGAAGTTGGATGAAAGTAATGATACGTATGACATGTTTTGAGAGTGATTGTTACGTGTTGGTGTGTGAGGGGCATTAGCCTCGTCCTTTGACATGTTATTTCCGCACTTGTATTTGGATTTCACTAGTGCCATAGTAGGTTATGATTAGTAATAGTTGTTAGTAAAGTAAACGCTAGTATAAGAATAGTAATTCTTAGTCGTAAATTGCAAACCATAGAGAGGCACCCAACCGAGTGCGAGCTAGTACTCGATCGAGTACCAGTCACTCAACCGAATGAACCCTACCACTGGACCGAGTGGACCAATTTCCAGAAACTTGAAAATTTCTGGAAGTGAGTCACTCAACCGAGGGGAGAGGGCACTCGACCGAGTGGACGGGCACTCGACCTAGTGGATAGTCACTCGACCGAGTGGACTCAACACTCGACCGAGTACCGTTTTCTGGGTTGTGAAATTCGCGAGATTTGCATTTTTACCTTATTTCTTGCATTTCTTCATCAGTTCTCATAACCAAAAATACCAAAATCTCTTTAAATCTTTTTCTAAAACTCCATTGTTATGTTTGTTGCTTTTCTTAAGCTTTCTACTCCATTTTATTCTCTTAATTCTTACTAATTAAACAATGTGAGTGGTTTTATCGTTGCTCTTAATTTGTCCCAATTTGGTTTTGTTTAAATCTACGCTAATTCCTCCAAATTTTATCAATTAATTACATGCTTTGTTTGATTCATGGTATTAATCACCTTTTTATACCGTTTAGAATATCAAGTGTAAAGTTTTATATTGAACTTTGCCCGAAAATTTTATGAATCCGAAAATACGTATTCTCGAGTCAACAATTTGATTTGGTGTTTGTTGCATGGTTAATTGTTTGACAAGGACTGATGTTTGGTTGTTATTATTAACTCTTGTTATGCATTTGAAATTTTGGTCTTGAAAATTTTGTCCCGAAAATTTTGAAACTTTAAGGTTCATGCGTAAGTTTTGATTTTTTTTCGTGTTTAAAAACTCAGTTTAGTTGACCAATGATGCTCAAGAATCTTGTCATGCTTAAGTTTTAATTTTTCTTTGTTAGTAACGACATGTATCACTTTGAATCAAAATTTCACCTTAAAATGTTGTCCAAATCTTTTGAAATTTCATTTTTAAAACGAATGAATTTGATCTTTGCACTCAAGACGTGATCCGGTTGTTTCTTGGTATTTAGTGCTTGTTGATGTTGCATTATGTTGTATTAAGCTAACGGTTTTGCCTTACAAAATATTTCAAGTTTTGGCATTTATGTTAATTATACCAACAAATCCGATTTTTATACCCCATTCTTGTCTAATTAGGTCATAAAGATTCAAATGTTGTTTAATGATATCGGGCATGGACTAAAAATTTGAAATCTTGTCTAGAGCTTTCCTTGATTTAATTGAGTAATAAAACTTCAATTTTATTAATAATACTACGTATGGTCTTAAGTTGAGAATTTCAACTTAAAATTTTGCCCAAAATTTTTATATACCATAGTGTTTATGACTGAATTTCAAATTTTGTATTTGAGACATAGTTTCCTTGTTCCATAGTGTTGCAATCTTTGTTAATAATGTATTATTTTTGCTTATATATGTGTCTCCATGTTTGTTTACCGTGTGAGTTGTATGGTTTTGATGAGTAAAGACGTGTAGACACACGTGGTTATGATTGAGAGGATGAGAAACAAAAGTGAGTCAGCGAGCTTATGAGGATAAATGGGCAAGTGCTAATAACGTGTGATGAGTGGTGTTGTACTTGAGAGTTATGAATGTGAAACATGTGTTTTATTGGGATTAACGTTAGTTGTCCGTTTGATGTCGATTTGAACCGTGTAAGTAGGTATGTGTATGATTCATGTTTGGAAATTAGTAGTAGAAGAAAGTGACTTTAGCTTGCGTAAGATCTCTTAAATTGAGTAAAATGATTGTATGACGTAATTTGTTGATAATGAATGATGTGTAATCTAGGGTGAATATTTGTTAAATGTTTGAACTTATGGATAGTGAACAAGGTTTGAGTTGCATGTTGAGGGATATTGTTAATGAGCATGACTTGGAAATTTTGGTTGATAGATAATTAAGATGTATGATGGTAGATTTAGTATTACCAAGTTTGGTTCTCGCAGTCATGAGAGTAAGAGTGTGGCGTGTAATGCTTGAGGATCCAATCATATTATTGAGGTATTTGATCATTCGTGTTATAGAGTGTAATCGTTTAATTTGAGTGTGTATGCATGAAGCGTGAAAGTCCCAATCGCCAGGTAAAGCATCTGTGGTATACATCGTGATCTTGTTGTAGTATTCCATTGAGTTGAAATGTTGTTATTGTCGTTGGTGATATTAGTACCATGTCCTTGAGATTGCATAGATGTGATAAGTGTTGATGTGATTATGGTGTTTCGCACTACTGTGCGTTTGTTGGTGACGGTAGCGTGATATCGTCACCGGGTATAGGGGGAATGCAATGCTTATGAAAAAAAATTTGAAATGTCATGTTGTACAATGTTTTGTTTTAGTTGGGTTGTAATGATGGCTTTAAGTGTTGGAGTGAGTGTCTTCCACAATAGTGCGTTTACTTTATAAATCTCATTAAAGGATTATAACCGGGATATTTATTATTAATACTCGTCAGCTGATCATCGTTCATCAGTAACGATTGGCCGACTAGTGTTTGACGTTACTGTCATATGACGACGGTGGTCAGCTGATCCCTTACGGTCACACCTATAAGACGTAACCCCAATAGTTTTACTAATTATTTGTATGAGATATAATTAATTAGTCCCTTATGTGTATTGACTTTTAATAAGTCAAGTGAATTATATTTTTGAAGACGAGTTAAGAACTTGGGCCAAGGTAATTTATTATTCAATTATTTGATAATCGAATAATAAATGTTAAACTGGAATATAGTAATTAATAGTTAATTTACTATATTAATACGATGTGTATATATATTTTGAGGCGGAGGTAATTAGCTAATTATCATTACAAGGAATTGTAAAAATTAGCTAAATGGGTTTCATAAGATACATTTTATATTGATAAAATGGTAAAATATCACTAAAGAGTTGAGTGTACATTATTCACTAATTTGTATTATTTAAGTGTTAAATAATCAAATTAGTATTTAATTATATAAGATAATTAAATATAAGACTTATAAGTATTTGTGGGACAAATGTCAAAAGTTAAATATGGACCCAAATGAGTCACATGTGACCGGTTGGAATAGAGTGTATATCACTCTATGTTTTAGTCAAATTGTTGACAAAACTTTACCTACTTTTCCACTTGTTTTGTCTCCTATATATACATCATCATAGAGGAATTTGCATGTGGATTTTTTAGCACAAAAAGTTTCCTTCTTTTTGGCACTTGGGCGTGGAACACACTTGAAAAAGGACAACAAAAAATTTCTTGGTTTTGTTCATCTTATTTGATCAAAATTTGATCAAAGCCTGATCAAATAAATTCACAAAAATATAATATACATAAAGTATTATTATTAGTAATAATATATACATATTATAAAGGGTTTATCATTAATAATATCTAGTTAATATTATTAGTGGTATTAGGGTGAAATCTTGGGTGCCACCATAGGAGGTGCTCTACTTTGAGTACTAGGAAGAAGGAGGGTCTTCCCTTCATATTTAGCTCAAGAACAACAAAGGAGGAGTCCTTTGTTGTGCCCATAATTTTCATACTAGCAATGTAAGGAAAATTCCCTCTTTTACTCCTTTTTATGTCATTATAATAGCATGCATGTAACTAGATCATGCTTAAACTAATTAACATGTAATTTAGTTACTAATTAGAGATTCTAATTAGGGGTCTAGGACCTTCAAGTGGTATCAGAGCGCAGTTGTTGCATGCATGTCGGTTTTTGGCATTTTTATCGAGTTATAAGATGACTTCATAATAATCAAAATTTTGTACTAAAATATGTTATCTCTAAAATTTTGAGTTGCATGTAAAAATTCTGACCTAAAAAATATTTTTGATCAAATTTGGTTAATTATAGATTATTATTGCTAATTATTTCATTATTTTTATAAAAATCGACTTAATATGCATTAAAATTGGTTAAGGGTTAAGTAAAATTAGTTGCATGTTAATTCTGGCCTCAAAATTTTTTATATAGTCTTGCATACATGATTTACTCATATTAAGTAAAATTTGAAATTAATTTGATTTATTTTGCATGCTCATTAATTTTTAATGGCTAAAAATTGATAATATGATGATTAAATTCATTAAAAGTCCATTAATCGAATTTTATGACATGAGAATTTTTCCCTTAGCTTTCATGCATGGAATACACATTAGATGTGAAATTAGAAAATTAATTTGATTAACTATGCATGTTTATTGGTTTTTATTTGTTAAAAACCGATAAATTGAAGCTATTTTTCTCAAAACTAATTATTAAAACTTTTTGGTTACCTTTTTCCCACTTTTAGGTTCTAGAAATTGTTCCAGAATATTTAAAATTATTATTCTGAATTTTTCATAAACTTTATAATTATTTAAAATTATTTCATAAAAATTGTGATAAATACGATTAATTTGTGAAATTAATCAAAAAAAATTATGGGCAAAAAAATTAGTTATTTTTGGGTTGTTGTACATGTTCTAGAATGTAAAAAATTTTGGTTTCAAAATTTTACATTTGGTTTGGTTATTTTGAAATTATTTCATAATTGTTATGATATTTTGTATTTAATTAGCAATAAATCATATCAATTTACATAATTGTAAAACAAATTGGTGGAGACCAATTTTTGGAGTCTTAAATCAGTTTAGGATATTGCCTTGAGGTTAAATTTGATTTAAGTATTTATTTGCGATTTTTTTAATGGTTAAAAATCGCTTATAAATTAATAAAATCGTGCTTTATATCAATGATGGAATTTAGGGCGATTTGGTATTTTTTAATTGAATATTTATATATTGATATTACTGCATTTTTATTTAAATAAATGTCATTTAAATTTATGTAATTTACTCATGTAATTTTTTTCTAGTATGGCCGTAGTTAGAAATCGATATTACCCGTAATGAAAGGTAATATCAGTTGGTTAGTAATTAAATGCGATCTCGTATCGCCCATCTGTAATATTTAATAAACTTATTTTTATTTCCATGAATGTATAATAGGAAATGCTATGTAATTCAATTATTTTAGAAATTATTTTGTAATTACGGCGGACCAAAAGACGGTGCCTTACGGAAAGGAGTTCCGATGAAGACCGGTGTTTCCAAAAGACGGTGGCATATTGGAAGGCGTTCCAATAAAGTTCAAGGGACCAAGGAGTTAGTTTTCGAATTGTAATAATTAGACTAGCTTTTAATAGGTGGCCATACTAGAACTTTTATTTCACATGTTTATTTTTTGTGTGCATACATGCCAAATCGCCATCTCACATGCATTTTATTTAATTTCTCTATTGTCGATTAAAATTATCTATAATTTGCCGAATTTAGTTCACTTAAAGGGAATTGATAATAAATCGACAAGATCTCTCACATATATAAAAACTGAGATTAGCCTTACCAATTAATAGCACCTATGAATCCCTTATTCATTAGGGCCACGCTCGCCTCGGCGAGGTGTTCCCTTTTTACCTCGGAAAAGTAGGGTAATAAATGTTATTACACGTAAAAGTTGGTTGGACTCAACGGAACAAATAAGGGATGAATGGGCTCACCGTGCCCGTATTTGGTTTCGGGGTTAGAGACAGAATTTAATCGTTAAATCCGTTGACCAAGAGTTCTAAGGTAGAATCAGTCAAACGTTGACTCACCGAATTTAGTTAAAAATGGGATGTATCGGCCTTACCGTGCCCAAATTTGATTAAAGACGGATCTTGGGATCATTTATATAATTTAGGTGGGAGGTCATTATATAAATGCATAAATTTAAACTTGTTAAAATTGTTTTTCAAGTATTTATTTACGATGAATGTTAAATTTCCCACTTACTCCGTTATTTCTAACTTTTATATCACGCAATGACTAGTATTCAATTTGCGCCTCCCTCTATAAAATCAATACACCGTTACTACATGAAAATAGTTTTCTGAAGGGATTTCGGTAGTTTTTTTTTATTTTCGATTGTTCGACTTTTTCTCCATTTTACCACTATAGCTAAAGACAAATTGCAATTTCTTTTGATCCTCCTGTTGCCCAATGTAAGGGTCTCATGTGAAGAGTATGAACGAGAGTTATGCTTAGTAACGTTTTGATTTTTGCAATGACATCTTCTTTACAACAACGATACTACAATCTTATTGCTCACGAGACACAGTATTCTCACATACTTAAATTGTTTGAGTACGTAGAAACGTTGAAACGGATTGGTAATATGATTTTTGTTTTAGAAATCATGATTAACAAATTACCACAATCACTTCATAGAGTTTAACCCTAATGAGGGTAAACTATAAATAAAGTGAAGAGTAGTCTTCATGAAGTTCTTTTTCTGCTTGTTTAAACAGAAGTTCTTAGAAGTGAGTGGGAGCTCTAAGAGGGATGTATAACTCTTAAATAGTTAAGATTAGGACGAGGTTTAAGAAGGAAATTGGCTTGGTTATGGTATAGGTTTAAAGCAATGGTTAAAGCTAAACTATTGTGAATAGCAACACTAAACCTAAGTGCGATACCAATCCCGACCAATAATGTTGCTATTAAGAAAGTGTACGACACTAGAAGAGAAACTACTCATAGTTTGGAGAATACGAAAGTTGGGTGTGTGACACCTAAAAGTTCTTTCTTCTCTATTTATCTATATGATTGACATTATTTATGCTAGTACCACTTCGTCAATATTTGATATCAGTGGTGGTTCTCATAATTGTATTTGATACATGAGGTGATGATCGTATAACGACTAGCTTTAAACTAATGTCGACTTTCACATAAGAAATGGAACTAGAGTAGTTATCATTTCATTATGAAACATATAAATGTTATTATGTACTCAATATAGTTTTTGGGTTTAGAGGTGTGCTTTAATAAAAGTTATTATGTACATGAACTCTAAATAATAAGAATATAATTTCAAGTTTTATGTAAGATACAGAGGGTTTCACTTTTGTGATATAAACAAGCGTTGTGCCCTAATTTTCCATGATTTGGCTTATGGCTATGCAATTCCAATCATTGGTTATTATATTCTTGACCTAAAATAGAAATGTATGTCATATAGATTATAAAAGGCTCAAATCTGGTGACCCCGATCAAATCTTAATTCTGGATTGGAAGCGCATTCATAGACTAATGTTATCTAGTTCTCTTTGAATCATTTGATTATGAATCTTATGATATATGCGAATCTTGTATTCAAAGCAAGATGACTCATGCCCTTTTGTTAAAAAGGAGATCAAGTAAGTGAGTTATTGACCCTAATTACATATTGTTGTGTGTGGTCGAATAACAATATCAACCAGAGTTGATAATAATTTTTTTTTTCTTTTACCAACGATTTAGGTAGATACCGGTGTGTCTACTTAATGAGGTATAAAGAGAAATCTTTGAAAAGTTCAAAGAGTTTTAAAGTAAATTAGATAACCAATAAGATTATAAGATCAAAGATTCACGATCCGATCGTGGTAGAAAATATCTAAGTAATGACTTTTGATTTTCACCAAAAGAAGTGTGATAAAGTATCACAAGTTAACTTCTCCTAACACACATTATTAGATAAGGTGTGGTTGGAAGGAGATACCGAACCCTATACGATATGGTTTGGTCTTTGTCAAGTTTTATTGAGCCACTTGATTTTACGATTGGGGTCTTTCTATTTTGTCTGTTATTTCTTTTTCCCGCTAAATCAAAATACCATTTAAACAGTCGCATACACTCCGTATTAGATATGAAGAGGTAGAGTACCTAATTCGTAAGTTGTCTGAAATAAAACGTGTGGTCATTAATCCTACATAGTCACGAGAACAAAGTGTTTGTGGCTCATGATGCTGTCCTTTTTAGAAAAGAGGTTTATTTCTAAAAGACAGAGTGGGAAAAAATGTTGAAGAGCCATAAACTGAGCAAATGACGCAGGAAAAAATGTTTCCTCCTTGTCATATTGTGTAGTTGTTTCTTCAGAACCAAGGAGGTCAGGTTAATCTCATCACTCATCGGAGGTGATGATATAGTGTTGAACATGTAACTTACTAAGAGGTTGTTTCTAGTTTCAACTTTATGCAATCGCTTGAAGCCATCAGATCTGAAATGGACTCCAAGTGTGATTGTCAGGTAGATGACCTGGTAAATTTACTTGGAGAAGTTAGACCTCTTCAGTGTAATCGACTTGGATAAACATAAAGATGTTTTTAAAGCTTTATTGGTGACAAAGAGTTTGCACCAGTTGCAATGCTTCGATGAATTCGGATTATCTTAGAAATTGTTGCATTTCATAATTGTATGACTCGACAGTAGGATATCAAAACCATCTTCTTGAATTAGATTCTAGAAGAGGAAGTGTATTTGACACATCTTGCGGGTTTTTTAGATCCTAACAATCCTAAGATTGTAGCAAACTTAAGAAGAAGTCTTAAGTAGGCATCAAGGAGTTGGGATGTGTGTTTTAATCATGTTTATAACTTTTCTCGAATTGTCGAGGAATTCTGTTTATACATGAAGTTTAGTGGGAGTATGGTGGTCTTGTGAGTCTTTTATGTAGTTGACATATTAATCATTTGGGATGATGAAAGATTTAGAAGAAGATTAATACATCTAAAGTATCCGGTTTTATAGCGATAAATCCAAAAGGAATATAGGTGTTATAACAGAAATCTTATATTAATAAGATTCTTGACTGGTTCAAATGAGTTGAACACATTAGAATTGATTCCATTTGCTTCCGCTGCTGGATCAATTTTAAATATGCTATGATGTATTATTGTCTTATCAGTTCGTATGCTTTGAGTATTACGAGTTGTTATTAATCAAATTTAAGTGAAGGTCACTTAATAGCCAGGTTGGTTATCCTTTAGTACTTGAGAAGGACTAAGGATGTGAAGCTAAGTGTTTTGATGTAATTCTTTGATTTGGGTAAGGATTTACACAAATGCTAGTTGAGGTTTGTGTAAAGAGTTACGCAAATGCCATCTTTCAAAAACACATAGGGATGGTTTGGAATCCCGTACTGGCTATGAGGAGTTGATCTACTGGAAGAGTTCCAGGCAGTCATACATTGCGGATTTTACAACGGAAGATGAGTACATTGTAACATTTGATGTTGCAAAAGGAAGTAGCTTGGATTCGGCAGTAATGCAGAGACTAGAAGTAGTTCATGCGGCTGCATATCCTATCCTAATATACTGTGATGACAGTGGAAGCTATATTGAGGCTTAGGTGCCTTAGTCTAGAGTTAAGTCTAGATATGTACTCAATTGTGTTACGTGTAATATAAGTCATGTAGAACAAAGGGAAATAGCAATTTGTATGGTTTGATCAGATGAGGTGTCATTGATTTTTAGACCAAGGCCTTGTTGAAGGCTAAACGTGATAGTCGTGTCATTTCAATGTGGTTGAAACAGGGTATCTGAATTGCTGTAGATTATATGATATGTAATAATCTGATAGTGTATCAATTTTACATATATGATAATCGCATTTATCGTTTGAGTTTTTCAAAACTCATATATTCAGTACTTACTGGATTTTATTTTAATACTTTGTTAAATCTGAGAAGGTTGCGGACACAACGTTCAACCTTTCAAGTGAACTGGATTAATATTGTATTTTGTCCTTAGTTGCTTAATGAGGTGACGTCTCGGAGTGACTATATTGTAAGTCGATCGATGGTGAGTTCAACCACCATGGAGTCATGGAGATGACTGGTCGATTACATACGCAGGCTGTGGAGACACTCTGTCGTGCAGTGACCATCTATAGAGTCTGTGGACAAGGCCCTCGGGAACTGCGTCCGCGGGATCCACACTAGGCATAATCGACTCGAGGTTCTTTCGAATCGAATTAAGACAAATTAGAGTCGCCACCAAGTTTTTTGGGAACTTGGAACCGTTCAAGTCAACTTTACACCTTTCATCGAAAAGCATAAAGCCAATCGACTACGAGTGATTAGAGATAAAGACTTGTACCCTATATCACTCGATTTGAATGACTCTCGTAATCCAATGGTATTTAGACGGATCCACAAACCATAGATCTTGAGTAAGGGGTGAGGGTACGTGTTAGGAAGCCCGTAAGGACACCTAACCCCGCCCGTCAATAACGGCCTCTACTAAGTCAAGTATCGGATTTCAAACAAGGTCATAGCTACTACGATATATGATATGCAAACGTCGTTTTAAAACCCTAACATGTGAATATAATTTCTATGTCGTTTAATGCATGAATACTAACTTTGTCAAAGTTGTTTTAGCATGTTGGTTGATTTGAAATAAAAGATGCGCAAACACGGCTTAGGAGGAATGGGGGAGCCATTGAGATCTATCCTATTACAACCCAGGCATTTCATGCCGACACAACGAGAAATAAATTACAACTCGATCTAATTACAACAACTATCGAAATTATTTTGACTCAATTAAAATAAAACCTATATACATGATACAAAATTATAATACAAACTAACAAAAAACAACTTAAACTATTATGACTTAACAAATAAAATAAATGTAAACACAAAGGCTAAAACTAAGTTAGATTGATTAATGATGTTAGCCGATTTATTAATTAGTCAACAAATTAGACTAGAATTAAACTAATTAAATTAAATTAAACAAATACAAAGGTTTGAAATAAATTAGGTACAACTTATTGATTAAATTGAACCCAACTCATTAAAATTATTCACCAATCCATATTTATTAAAATAGGATTAGTAAACAATTAAAGAAACAAAAGAAGAAAAGAAATCAAAACTGGCAGACCCGTGCAGTGCACGGATCAGAAGTCACAACAGACCCGTGCAGTGCACGGTTTTTGTAGAAAACAAAGTTAATTGCATTTTAATTTCGAAATCAGCAAAATAAATTACGGAAAAATTCACTAAATTAAATTTACATATTTTGAACCTTAAAAAATAATAAAAACAAAATTTAAAATATTAGAAACAAGTAAAACAAATTAAAGGTTAATTAATTATAAATTAAATTAAATAATTACGAACTAGGTTAAAAACAATTCTAATTTGTCAACGAGTGCAAATGGAAAGGTGTTAAGCACGCACTTCCATGCTAGCGAGAAAATTAGTGAAAAGAGAGATGCGTTCAATTAAGTTATAGAATTGTTAGTCGATTTTTAAAGCTATGTCGATGCACCCTAACATGTCTAATTAGGTTATTAAATTGATCTAATGTCATCTAAACGAGTTATATGTTAACAATCAGAGGTCATACTAATATGTGAATGGTCCTAGGGTGTGTCGAATTGGCCGAAACAAACAAAGGGTCAAAAACGAGGAGCGAAGTTAGAAGTTCGTTTTATTTATGTCCTACCTTGAACACGAGGATATGTAAATGAGACGGGGGTGTACGACCGACTGATGTAGCGGTTTCTTTCCCATCTCAAGTCAACGCGGGTGTTCATGGTGGTACTTTAACTCATACTCGGACTAAACTAGTTTCGTAGTTAATTAGAACAATCGATAAACAAAAAACGATAAACAAACAAAAACAAACTATAAAAAACAAACATAAAAAAACGAAATAAAAGGGAGAAAGAGGAGGATTTGATGCACCCTCAACCTACATGTATCGTTGACACCGTCTTGGGTCGTAATCGATGGTAGATTTTATCTCGAGAGGCCGTCGTCGACGAAGAAACAAAGCAAACACGCGTTTTTGGCAAATCTGGACAGCAACTTTCAAACAATGATTTCTCCCTCGTTTCACGATGAAAATTCGATTTAAAAGATGTTTTGAAAACTAGAAAGAGAGAAGAACAGAGATCTTAAAGCAACCCATGCTCGTTTTGAGTTATTGGGCACGAAAAATGAGCACAAACAGAACTGGACAGATAGGAACAAACCGCGAAAACAGAGTGTATAACACTCTGTTTTTCGAGGGATTTCGTGTACTCTCAAGGGCAATTTGGCTCGTAAATCTTTGTCTAATGTGTATATGGATGTTATGTGGTTAATTAGGAATAAGAAAATCGAGTTTTGATGGAGGTTTGATGGAGGAACGAATTGTTTTTCGAGGAGGACACACAAACAGTTTCAGTTTGTATGTCGGTTTTGTGGAGGGTTTTTGAGAGGCAATTAGGGTTTGTTTCTGAGGTTTAAAGCTTGTGAGTGATGGTAGGATGTGGGGAGAACTTAGAGGAATGAATGTATGGTGAAGGGTGGGTATTTATAAGGAGTTAAAGTAGGGTAAAAGGGAGGAGAGGCAGACGGGCTCGGCTGAACATAGCTGCTGTCCAGCAGCTTTTGGGGGGTTTTCTAGGGTTCGTTTGGGGGGTTTTCTTGGTGATTAAGGTAAGGTAATATGGGTAGGATATTAGGATATGGGTTTTGGTGGTATTTGGAGCGGGTTTTGGGCTCGGGATTGAGCTGCAAAACAGGAGGGGCTGTTTCGTGTTTTGCGGGCTGGTTGGGGGTGATTTGGGATAGGATTTGGGCCGTGGTTAAGGGGGTTCGAACTGGGGTGGATGGGTAGAGGCTTAGGTTGGTTAGTGTACTCGATGTTCGTACCAACTCATAAAGAAAACGGGCTCAAAAACCGAGCTAAAATCGAGCTCAAAAACGTGTGGTTGAAACGAGTTCTTTTCGATTTTCAAATCGATTTTTCAAATCAATTAACACATTAAAATAAATGATTTTTCAAACCAAATATACTCACAAAATGATTTTTCAAATCAAATATTTATTTTATTTTCAATAAAATAAACTTGGGAAAATAAATTCAAAATAAAATAAAATAAATTGAATTCACCTAAAAAAAATCATAATTTAAATATCATTTAAATTAATAAAATGAACTCACTAAAAAAACATTAATTTAAATATCATTTAAATTAATAAAATACTTCATCGACGACGCCCATTCTACATCGTAAAACGAGCTCCAAATAATGACAATGACAACTAAAGAATACATGTGTCCTATCATCATCGGGTGTTTGTCGGGTTCTCTATAAATTCCAATATCGACGGATACGGGTATCTACAGAGTCCTTTTAATTTCTTTATGAAGCCTAGTTGTGGCAGGACTTCTATAATATTCCTTCTGAGTCGATTATTTTGACTAGTGACTATTTGTCTGAGTCAGTACCGTTTTCGATTGAACTTGGTTTTTGTCCTAGGCCGCACCGTAAAAGGAGGTCGATGGGCATCTTCTGGGTAATGGTGATCTGTGATTGGACGAAGTAAATAGGTCAACAGGAATTGTCCACCCTCGTTAGGGTTTTTACATCTCAGGGCCACTCGAGGAGTAGTGACTGGAAATGCGTGGCCACGCTCGGAAGTGATCTATGGTATATTTTCCGGTCAGATAGTTACTCTCCTGATCAAGGAAACCACTCACGATATGATCATGTGTAAGTACGACCTGAAAGACACCTTGCATTGAGTGGGAGATTAAACGGACAAAAGAATCGGTAACGCACACTTGTGTCAGACAAGTGAGAGATTGTTGGAGTGAGTGTCCTCCACAATAGTGCGTTTACTTTATAAATCTCATTAAAGGATTATAACCGAGATATTTATTATTAATACTCGTCAGTTGATCATCGTTCATCGGTAACGATTGGCCGACTAGGGTTTGACGTTACTGTCGTATGACGGCGGTGGTCAGCTGATCCCTTACGGTCAAACCTGGCCTATAGGACGTAACCCAAATAGTATTACTAATTATTTGTATGAGATATAATTAATTAGTCCCTTATGTGTATTGACTTTTAATAAGTCAAGTGAATTATATTTTTGAAGACGAGTTAAGAACTCGGGCCAAAGGAAATTATTATTCAATTATTTGATAATCGAATAATAAATGTTAAACTGGAATATAGTAATTAATAGTTAATTTACTATATTAATACGATGTCTATATATATTTTGAGGCAGAGGTAATTAGCTAATTATAATTACAAGGAGTTGTAAAAATTAGCTAAATGGGTTTCATAAGATATATTTTATATTGATAAAATGGTAAAATGTCACTTAAGAGTTGAGTGTACATTATTCACTAATTTCTATTTTTTTAAGTGTTAAATAATCAAGTTAGTATTTAATTATATAAGATAATTAAATATAGGACTTATAAGCATTTGTGGGACAAATGTCAAAAGTAAAAAATGGACCCAAATGAGTCATATGTGACCGGTTGGAATAGAGTGTATATCACTCTATGTTTTAGTCAAATTGTTGACAAAACTTTACCTACTTTTCCACTTGTTTTGTCTCCTATATATACATCATCATAGAGGAATTTGCATGTGGATTTTTTAGCACAAATTTTTTTTCTTCTTTTTGGCACTTGGGCGTGGAACACACTTGAAAAGGGACAAAAAATATTTTCTTGGTTTTGTTCATCTTATTTGATCAAAAGTTGATCAAAGCCTGATCAAATAAATTCACAAAAATATAATATACATAAAGTATTATTAGTAGTAATAATATATACATATTATAAAGGGTTTATCATTAATAATATCTAGTTAATATTATTAGTGGTATTAGGGTGAAATCTTGGGTGCCACCATAGAAGGTGCTCTACTTTGAGTACTAGGAAGAAGGAGGATCTTCCATTCATATTTAGCTCAAGAACAACAAGGGAGGAGTCCTTTGTTGTGCCCATAATTTCCATACTAGCAATGTAAGAAAAATTCTCTCTTTTACTCCTTTTTATGTCATTATAATAGCATGCATGTAACTAGATCATGCTTAAACTAAATTAACATGTAATTTAGTTACTAATTAGAGATTCTAATTAGGGGTCTAGGACCTTCAATAAGGAAGTTAGTTTGTTTAAACTTTGGTTATTTGATGGTGTATTAGTCACCATCGGAGTCTATTAGCATTGTGTGATGAAATAGGAAAGTCTGAACCGAGTTGAGAACGAAAACCTTTTGCGCAGGTGACACTCGACCGAGTGCACCATGCACTCGACCGAGTGGTCGCCTACTCGGCTGAGTGACCTCCTACGCTCGACCGACTGGCTTGACTTGACCTTTGTTTTGTTGATATTCGACCAAATATTGAACGTGTAGCCTTATTTCGCGGTTTACATTAGTTGACTTGTGTTTGGAAGAGCATGTTGGCCTTACATGGGTAATATTTCGTGAACTGATTATATGGTGCGGCATTTTGCAAGTAAATGGAAATTGTTTATTCGACATGAGTGGATTGATGAAAGAAATGGTGTGATAATCTTATTAATGTGCGTTAATCAGCGTGATTTTATTTTGTTGTGTAAAAGTAAGATGAAAAATGCAAATTATATGTCGCATAGTGGTCAATTATTTCTTTTGTATTATTTATTTTCTTCCGTATTATGTATGATTTATTTATCTAGCATTCACATGTAATCAATCTAACTCCTAATTCGACCCAATTGGATGCTAAATTGTTTGTCAAACCGACTTAGTCTAATTCTCACATGCTAGGATTAATCTGTGGATGTTGCATTGCATACACAATTGACAACATATCGCGTATAAATAATTTCCCTGATCATTAGTATAGGCCGCTATCGAGGCAGGCGGGATTAGGTGAACAAATAAACGAGCTTCCTAATATGTACCCTCACCCCTTACTCAAGATCTCTATGAACATCCGTGTTCATTGGCATCACGACAGTCATTCTAGATATAGAATGCTAAGGGTAACGAATTTCTTAGTGTTCATGTCACTACTTTGTGTCTTGACATGACGCGAAGTATTCGAACGGTTCCAGTTTTCAATAAAAATAGGTGGCGACTCCACAAATGCAGGCTTGACAAACCTTTCACTGGTTTTAAAGCCTTTCAAATCGGTAATGGCCCATGACGTGCTTTGGCCTCGCGCCGGAGTTCCGTGGGAGAAGTGTCGCCGCCTCGAAACCAACGCGCGGGTGTGCGCGGCGGGGGTGGTTATGTCCACATTATGTGAAGGTAAATGATACTATCGTTTCGTACCAAAAATAAATACCTAAGTACAACTAACAGAAGTCAGCGGTAAGTAGGGTCGATCTCCACAGGGAGGCGGTGTACTATCTATTTGTCTATTTATCTGTCTAAATGTCACAATTGGGGGTTTTGATTGATTTAACTAAACTAGAGATTAAGGCGAGGGAAATGAATAAGAGAATTAAGAAGAGAGAAGGAGTATGCTAGGAGTCGGTCTCACCGTGGCAGCTATCGATCTTATACTATCGGGAATACTAAGGCGATTAGACTATTGATAAGAAGAGCTATGGTCGTCACCTTTCGGTCCTTAAACCGCCCTAGAGCGTAAACAGCTTAACTTTCGCCCTCACTGCAATACCCTATTGTAATTAAGCAAGCCTTCCCTTCCAATCTTTCGATCTAGGTCGGGGTTAACTAAATTTATGGTCTCCTGCATGCATTCATTCGACCTGATAACAATTAAATTGCCTAATACAATTCCTATCGCAAGACTAATCTAAATAAGTCAATTAAAACATCGCTACCACGGCTTCCATAATCCTAACATACTAGGGGAATTAGCTATGCATAATTAAGGGAGAACAAGAAATAAAGAAAGAACAAATAATAAACATTAAATTAAATTAAAGAGAGAAAAGGGAAGAAAGGATTACTGAAATAAATGATCCGGAAATGAAAGAACAAAAGTAACAGTAGCAATGACCGAAGAAAAGGTAATTAGAGAGGTCAAGGGGGAGTAGTGTAACGTGCTAACTCCTTAGATTTATTTTATAGCCTCAAAACATAAACCTAATCTAAGCTTAACGTAAATTGAGGCCCAATAGCTTGTAATTGCTCGATCGAACAGTTAAGTCACTCGATCGAACCGTTCCTCCGTCTGTTTACTCGATCGACCAAAAGATAAGGCTCGATCGAACAGTTGGCCACTCGATCGAATAGTTCCTTCGTCTGTTTACTCGATCGACCAAAAGAAACTGCTCGATCGAGTGGTTCCTGGTTCCAGCTCGTGTTGGTCTTGTAATTTGGTCTTTGACTTGGCCTTTTAGCTCCCGAAATAGCTTCACGCATCCCAAGACAGCAATATTTCCCGCTCCAAATTATCTCTTCCTCCAAATGCATGCAAAACGGACGGTAAAAGGCATGAATCTACTACTTTATGGTTCATTCCTGCAATTAAGACAAAATACACCAAAGTAGCATATCCGGGGCATTTCGTAGCATAAAACCACGATAAAAGCATAGAAATACGTGCATAAAATAGGCTAAAAAGACTATAAAAAATGCACGTATCAAATCTCCCCAAACCAAACCTTTACTCGTCCCTGAGTAAACTAAAATGCAACTAATGGAACGGAAAAGATAACTCAGAGCTAGCTACAAATGCCCACTTAAACCAATTTAATGCAAGCAAACTAACACTTATAGCAAGACAGTCAAATGCAAACGAGTTATAAGATGTTTATAAAAGTAGCTGAACCGTCGACCTTGCAAGACCTTTAATAATGGACTCTCACGGGTCACTCTTCTCTCATGAAGCAAAGGGTAAGCAAATGAATGTAAGAGAGAAGAAGAAAAATAGTCGCTCACCTAGACTACGACCCACATAAACATGCATGCAACTAATATGATAGACAATTCTAGCTACCGTACACACATTCCAACCAAACGAGGTCCTGTCACAGCCGAGGGCTTACAAAAATATGGTAAAGTGAGGCAATGGGTAAGAAAAGGCAAAACATGTTATGGGAATGTGGAGGTATAGGTGATCAAGCTAGTACCTAAACAAAACCATATGAAACATATCCATTTCCAACTCAATTATGAATAAATACATGCCCTTCATTTGGCACAAAACTCACCAAACCGAACCAAACATACTCCTCAAATGATATAAGATAGAACATAGGAGCAGAAACCGACTCATAATTAAACATCTTTTTCTTTTTCTTTTTCTTTTTCTACAACTTCACGTTTTTCATTTTTTTTTTTCGATACTTTTTTTTCAACTTTTTTTCAATTTCACGTCTTATTTTTCTCTTTCATTTCTTTTTTTTTCTCATCCTCCCTTCCTTCATAAATTACCAACTCCGAATCAACAGAATATGCGCCAAAATTTGATGCAATGAAATATATACCGCAAAACATACACTAAACTAGCTTGACAAGGCAGGCTAAATTTGGATGTAGCTAATGGTCAACTGGCAAATTTGGCTAATGTGGAGTTAAATGGGTAAAAATGAAAGAAAGGGAAATTTGTAAGCACCTCCCTGCATGTGACACCAACCACTAACCCGAATGTATGTAGGCAAAAAGCAATTGAATTTCATATATGTGCAAATTGATGAACATGCTATGCAAGGAGTAACTACTCACATTCCTACATGAAACTGGTCATAAATGACACCAGTTTATAAGGCTCTAAATCTTAGAAATTATAAGTAGGTTGCCAAAATTTCAGGTCAAGTCTATTCGTTCAGCTAAATTAAACATTAACTCGTAGATTATGCAAAAGACAAAGCTAAAAGATAACAGTTTAATGCAAGGCTTAAGCAAAAAGACAGTTGCAGTGCAATTTCATCATTGAAATCTACCGTTCCGACTCAACCTATATGCAAAAATAAACATGAAAATTTAATTTTTTTGAATTTTTAACAATTTTTCAAATTTTTATTGAATTTTTGAATTTTAACAAAAATGAACAATAATGCAAACATAAATTAAACATGATAACAGAAATGCAATGAAAACAAAATGCAGACACATATATGGATGCATAACCTCCCCAAACCAAACCGTACAATGCCCCCATTGTACCAAAACATGGAAAGGAAATGCAAACTAAAGGAAAAAGAGAGAGTAAGTGCGGAAAACTTACAAGATAGCGCGAATAAAGGGACCTCCCCAAACCGACCATGAAATGGGAGGTTGCTAAGGGCCCGGAAAACCGTCTCAGGAAGCTAATCCAAGTCAACAATACTCGGTCAAGAGGAATAGTGTCTGATCGAGTAGAATGGGCGCTCAAAACTGCTCGATCGAATGGAATTTAGGTCGGTCGAGTGGTTTCTCATCCTGCAGGTGGTCGATCGAGTGGATTAATTACTCGATCGAGTGAATCCATAAGCTAAGGTGCTCGATCGAGTAGAAAAACTACTCGATCGAGTGATCTTCAGCGTGTTCCTGCAAAACGCAATGAAAAACAGCCCGCAAACTAACAAGACAAGCATACTGAGATAGTTTTATGGTATAAAAACCATTTATTACAACTGAAATGAAATAAAAATGCAAAATAAAATCGCCGGGTTGCCTCCCGGGTAGCGCTAGCTTCAATCAGTCCGGCTCGACCTTCTTTTTCTTCGAGCCTCTATAATTAGTCGCAATCAAAAAAATGACTCAAAGCGTGACATTAAATCATAAACTGCGCATGTGCTACAAAAAAAGCATAAGTAGCACCAAAGTGGAATACAGAAATAGGAAATAAAATTATACAGCCGTTTAAGCCTAACAAATTTCCTATGAGCGCTCCTAAACTTATCCACAAAATATAGGAGCGGCAGAGCAATTGACGATATAGTAGGGCTCCATTTCAGACTGACAAAATTGAGACGACAAGGATGGTGAATAATCGCTAATTTATTCGTCCACATGGGAGGGGGTAAAGCATTAAAAGAAAAAGCATGAATCAGAGGAGGCAATATACAAACAATAATAAAATTACCGTTTACTACCCTCGGGTTGGCTGCTCTCAACGGCGGAATCACCGACAAAGGAATGTAATACCTCATCCGTGCTAGGAGCCAATACCGACTCAGCTACTTCTTTATCAACCTCCATGGATTTCATCCCGTAAATCTCAGCCTCAAGCGCATCCAACTCGGCCTTGAATAAGGGGGATTCACCGAATAATTATCATCGTCAAAATCGTCATCTAAATCAAACCCAAATGACGAATCAAAGCTCCCAATGGCGGACTACTCGATCGAGTAGAATTGTCGATCGATCGAGCGATTTCGTCTCGATTTCCACTCGATCGAGTGGAAATATCACTCGATCGAGCACTTTCTCCTGGCAAGTCACTCGATCGACCAATATTAGTCACTCGATCGAGTGATTCCTCCTGTACAGGGCTGAAATCTTCGCGTGAGGCATTGAAATAAGATAGAAACTCGTCATCCGAGTCATAGAGGTCATCCTCAGCATTGGGTGACATGGTTTCCTCAGGGGAAAGACCGCTCTCAGCAAGGTATACCTCTTCTTCTTGCATCTCAGCTGCTAACTGAGCAATGTCAGTTTCGAGCTTAAGGAATCGAGCGTCCTTATTTTTATTGCTCTCTTGCAATTGTGATAAAAGCGTCCCCATGGAATATGTCGACTCCGCGATCTCTTCTCTCTCCATCTCACCGCTAAGCGAGCAACTACGAGACTTGAGCTCATCAACTCGCGAGTAGAATTGTCTATTATAATCTTCCGAGCTTGCATTTGAGATGCAATTGTCTCCATTAAAGATTTCAGCTCTGCCATGTCTTCTTCCTGTATCTCAGGAGGATCTTGTTGCGGTGGCCATTGATAAGGTGGATGTGGCGGCACAACTACAGCTGCTTGACTAGCTTGACTACGCTGTTGGAACGCGTAAACTTTGTCATTCTCTGCCAAACAAGAAACTGCATCATGCCCAGCAGCACCACATCTCCCACATAGAAATCACCCTGTTTGTTCCATATAATAGAACATTGGTGACGGGTCAAAGGTACTCAAGCCTTCCCTTTGACGATCTTTCACCTAGAACTGTCTAGGTAGTACCTGTAAGGCCTATCAAAACAGCACTCAAGGAAAAAAATTAAAACGGCCTCAAGGGAAAAATCCCCTGAGGCTACAAACAGATAAAATTAAACAAATAAATAAATAGATTGCCTCCCCGGCAACGGCGCCAAAATTTGATACGGTCGTTTTGTACCAAAAATAAATACCTAAGTTACTACTAACGAAGTCGGTAAGTAGGGTCGATCTCCACGGGAGGCTAAGTTGCTATCTATCTGTTTAATTCGGTGCCGTCGGTGTGTCACGAGAAATGGGGGTTTTGAATTGATTGTGAACTAACTAAACTACTGAAACTAAAGGCAAGAGAAGGGAATAAAAGAAATTAAAAATAAGAGAAAGGAAGTATGCTAGGAGTCGGTCTACCGTGGCAGCTATCAGATCTTATACTATCGGGAATACTAAGGCGATTAGACTATTGATAAGAAGAGCTATGGTCGTCACCTTTCGGTCCTTAAACCGCCCCTAGAGCGTAAAATGACTTAACTTTCGCCCTCACTGCAATACCCTATTGTAATTAAGCAAGCCTTCCCTTCCAATCTTTCGATCTAGGTCGGGGTTAACTAAATTTATGGTCTCCTGCATGCATTCATTCGACCTGATAACAATTAAATTGCCTAATACATATCCTATCGCAAGACTAATCTAAATAAGTCAATTAAAACATCGCTACCACGGCTTCCCTAATCCTAACATACTAGGGGAATTAGCTTTGCATAATTAAGGGAGAACAAGAAATAAAGAAAGAACAAATAATAAACATTAAATTAAATTAAAGAGAGAAAAGGGAAGAAAGGATTACTGAAATAAATGATCCGGAAATGAAAGAACAAAAGTAACAGTAGCAATGACCGAAGAAAAGGTAATTAGAGAGGTCAAGGGGGAGTAGTGTAACGTGCTAACTCCTTAGATTTATTTTATAGCCTCAAAACATAAACCTAATCTAAGCTTAACGTAAATTGAGGCCCAATAGCTTGTAATTGCTCGATCGAACAGTTAAGTCACTCGATCGAACAGTTCCTGCGTCTGTTTACTCGATCAACCAAAAGAAACTGCTCGATCGAGTGGTTCCTGGTTCCAGCTCGTGTTGGTCTTGTAATTTGGTCTTTGACTTGGCCTTTTAGCTCCCGAAATAGCTTCACGCATCCCAAGACAGCAATATTTCCCGCTCCAAATTATGTCTTCCTCCAAATGCATGCAAAACGGACGGTAAAAGGCATGAATCTACTACTTTATGGTTCATTCCTGCAATTAAGACAAAATACACCAAAGTAGCATATCCGGGGCATTTCGTAGCATAAAACCACGATAAAAGCATAGAAATACGTGCATAAAATAGGCTAAAAAGACTATATAAAATGCACGTATCAGTAAATATGGTGAACTGTCACAAGGTTGGTTACATTACATTATAACATGTTAAAGAGCAATTAAATGAGAAGAAATGAATTGATGAAGAATTGAGCATGATTATACATGTTGTGTTAATATGGTTGCATAGTTGTTTTGGTTGGACTTGTTTGGCTTGTTTATGGTGTGGTTGACAATGGAGGATATTGGAGGATTATTGGTTACGATTCTGGAGACGGAAGGCGGTTGGGAAACCGTCTTCCGCTCAAGTCACCCTTGGAGCTTCCCACTCCAAGAGAGATGTGCACATTTAATACTTGGGTTATGGAGGTACTCGTGTGGTTGAGGCACGACGTCTGGCAAGGGACTCAAGTCGCACTCAGGCCCGGTACCACGGACGTGTTCCGAGTACCTTATGTTAGTTGTGGCCTCTTGGGCGTGTCCCGGTCACCGGTTTAAGGAGATGTATGTTGGAGGATGACTTTCATGTATTTTCACACCTTGTTGGAATGTTGGTTATTGCCTTTGCATTGTCACATGAGTAAGTAGGCTTAGTTATTGCATTCATTGAACATGATGTGAGCGTGTCGTTGTACACCCAATCAAACATATTTATAATACTCAACAGACAACTAGTTAGTGGTAAGTCGAGGTCGATCCATGGGACGGTGTGCTTTGGGTTCTAAGTCTATCTATCTCAATTTATGCTAGTGTCACAATTTGTTTGGGTTTGTAGTTGTGTCCTAGACTAATGTAAGCAATAAAGTAAAGCAAACAATGAACTAAGAAATGTAAACAAATGACTAAAAGCACTAGGATGTCATGGGGTCATAGTGGATTCATGGTGTTGATGATACAAATATGTTTACAAAGTTGCAAGCAATTAATGTTGTAAAGGAACCGAGTTGGTTTATGTCTTACGGTTCATAGGAAGAGTTGGGTCCCGGAGCCGAATCGATTAGATTGTACAACACCTACAAATCGACTTAATTTCCTCCTATTAAATTTCTATGCATGGTCTAACAAGACTCGAGTTGGTTTATATCTTATAAGTCTTATTGAGTAGATAAGAGATGGGTAAAAATGCAAGGATTCATAGGCTTAGCATTTCATCAAACATAACATGTGCATAGGTTGACATCACAACAAGCAAGCAATTTAATTATGAAAACATATTAGATTAAGCATTATTAATCCCATGTTGGTTTCCCCTAATTACCCACTAATCCTAGTAAAGAGACTACTCACTTATTATCATGGTAAATATGTCATTAATGGTGTCAATCATCACAACAAGTGTAAACATGATAAGAGAATGAGGAAATAAACAATAAAGAGTAAAGGGTAAAAGAATTATACCAACTTAAGATGATCCAAATAATAAAGCAAAGAATAATAAAAGAAACTTGATTGATTGATGAAGAGTTGTCAATTCTCCAATAATAACCCAATAATCTTCAATTACCCAAAAGTAACAAACTTGAACAATAATTAAGGAGAGATTAATGTGAGATTTGTGGAAAGATTAAAGAGTAATCTATTCTAATCTACTCCTAATCTAATCTAAGAGGAATTTCTAATGTGGAAGCCCCCCCTTGATTATCATCAATGTGGGGTATTTATAGTAGTGCTTCATTAGGTTAACTAAGGCTAAACTAGTAATTAACAATTCAAAGTTCTAAGCAGCGAGTCGCTAGTATTTCGGAGAGATGGGCATCTTTGCTGAGGACGCCACGATCCGCTCGTCCAAGAGGTAAATCCGCTCGGATTGTTGCATGGGTGGACGAGCGTCTTAAAGGCTTGGACGCTCGGATTGTTGGCTTCTTGGACGGGCGTCTTTGCTTCTTGTACGCTCGGATTCCTCTTCAGAATCCTTCTCTTCGCAAACTCCTTATTCTTGCAATGTTAGTCTTTGGTTCTTGCCCTTCCTTCAATACTCGTTCAACCAAGATCGTCAATGTTCTTCCGAATAGGCTCAAGAGACGGGAATTTTCCGCCTAATTGTCTCATTTCCCTACAAATCAAACACAAAGTAATAGGAAAGCAAAATAGGAAGCATTTGACGGGTAAAATGGCTATGAGACGCTATAATAATATGCAAAATAGGTTCAAGTCGGGGACTAAATGTGCGCAAATAATGGTCACATCAAATATCCCCAAACCGAACCTTTACTCGTCCCGAGTAAAGAGGTGACAAAAACTAGACCTTTATTTAAACTATCCTACTAATATAACCGATATGAGACAATTAGCGGGTCTCACTCCGCCTCTTCAACTCACAACAAGAAACCATGAGGTAGGATGCCTTCTTGCAAGGCAAGGTGGGTCTTGCCAAAATGGCGACACGTCCAATCATTAAAGCACACAAAATCAAGTAATGGATGCATCTACAAAAGAATAGCCACTTTCCTCATCTAAGTGGCGGGAATTATCTAAAGGGGAAGCAATTCAAGGGTACACACTCCTTTATAGATACAATTTATTCACACTACTAAGCCTAGAAGGATACCAATAAATCACCTCCAAGTTGTGTCAAGCTAGGGTACCTTTGTCCTCAATCGTTAAATGCTTTTGTCAAGAGTAGACTTCCTATGGTGTTAGAAACACTGGAGGATCGCGGAATTCCCCTTCTTGCCTAGACAAGAAGAAGGGTCTTCCCCTCTCTACCATGCACAAAAATGGATACGATGGATAAAGGGATCGATAGTATTTGAGTTTCACTTGGGAGTTTGCTTTTGTTGTTGTTTTCCCCCCCCCCAATTTCTTGTGGCATATAACATTTGAGAACGATTTCTTTTGCCATTTCTTTTGATTTTTGGCATTTCAGTACTCTAAAACTTTTCAACTTTTGCATTTTCTTTTGAACATTTTCAAAGTCACCCTAATTAGTAACGAGGGTGCCTTATATTTGAAGCATAGGAGTTTTCATTTTTGTTACTCCTCTTTTTTTCTTTTGATGCAATTTGCAAACTTTTAGACTTTTCATTTCTTTTGTTGAACCCAAATTTTGAACAATTTTTGTGCCCATTCCCTTTTTGATGACAAAATTGTGGTAGAACATGGATGATGGATGGTTTCATGGTTTCAAGGGTCACCTTGGAATAAACGGTAGCCAAGGAGTTATCACACCACAAGGTACTCTTGACTAGGCCTTAATCCATGGGTCAAAGGATACTAGCATGACACATCCTAGGGTGTTTTACAAGTATTCTAACAAGCAAAATCTTAAGAAGAAAAAGCATCTACTAGGGCCTATATACACTTGTCAAGCTTCCCATGTAGACGGTTTCACAAAATTTTTCTAACACGCAACTATATGCCATGATGCAACTAACATTTATACATCCTAATGCATATGCTTCTACCAACTAGTATGCCACATAATCTAAATGCAATCCTAAATTCACATTGTTTTTACCGCATCAATCAAAATAAAGCCACATAGTCATTAACATAAAGAGGAAAAAGGAGATTGGAAAGATCATACCATGTGGTCTTCTATATCCTCATGTCTCGGATGTGGCATAGTCGATCAATATGAAAAAGGATGAACAAACACAATATATACTAACAATATATACAAGACTACACTACAAAGGAAATGAACATGTTTTTGGAATTTTTAAGTTTTTCAAATTTGTATGGTTTTTATGTTTATTAAACAAAGACATGTTTTTGTATTTTTCAAAAATTTTCAATTTTTATGCATTTTTGGAATATAAATTCCCATCCCCCACTTTATTTTGGACATTGTCCTCAATGTACATGTAGGAGTAGGAATGAAAAAGAAAGTACATGTTTTTGGATTTTTGATTTTTTTGAAATAGAGTACAAATGCAATGATATGATATGAATGAATGCATGCTCTTAACTAAATGCAATTCTATATGACATATATAACAAATGAATGCAATCTAAACTATATTATATGATGCATGCTTAATGCTTAAGTCACCTATGATCAAACCTCCCCAAACCGATTTAAACACTATTTCTAGTGTAGAAAAGAATAGGATTGGTCATTAGTGATTATGCATGAATTCTAGTCTATATGCAACTATCTACATGAGGTATATCACAATGCAAACTATACTACATGAAAATGCAATATGAAATATAATACAAGTGAATGTGAAGACTAAACTAAATGCAATGCATTATACAAAAGAGAGAGGGAGAAAAGAGTATCATACAAATGGAGGTGGTGAGGTAGGTATGTCTCACTCGTCATCATCATATTGGGGGTAGCCATACCTACTAGAGCTTCCTCCTTGGTCATACCCTCCTCCTTGACCAGGGTATCCTCCACCTTGACCACCAAAGTTCCCGGCTTGGTTCCCTTGATTAGGGAACAAAAGATGTGGTTGAGCCCAAGATGGTCGAGGGCCATTAGGGTCGATGTACCCTTGTTGTGCCATTTGATAGTACTGGGGATAAAGGGCCATGTAGTTATCGACCCTCCCTTCATACACCCCAAGATCAACTCTATTCATAAGTTTCATCAAGTCATGAATACCCGGAGTATCGAGGATTTGTGGTTCGAATGGCGTATGAGGAGTAGGGTACGGTGGGATAGGCACATGGGATGGTGGGGGAATGGGCCTTGCCGGTATCCCACGAGGTTGTGGTGGTTGGCGGGGTACTTCTTCTCTTAGAGGGGGGTTGCCAAGGATTTGGATGTCGAGAAGGTAGCTCGGCCTAGGCGAATACGGGCTCAACCTTGGGTCGGTACCGGGTATATTCCACCCCGAAAGAACAATAGAAGTGCACCCTTTTGTGAACCATTCTACACTCCCTTCTTGAGTGTAGGCACACCACCGGTGGTGGTTGAAGACGGCATCCTCATCAATCAAAGTACTCCCCTCAAGGGGTGTATAAGTCCCATATTGGTTGAACCCGGGACAAAGGTAGTTTGCCAAGATAGTAATTAGACCTCCCATCACGAAGGTCTTAAGTTGGGTGTTCCCTTGAGAGAAATTAAAGAATCTCGTACGCATCTCAAGGGGGGTATTGAAGTTGTACCTCCTTGTCCCCCGGACATTTAGATAGGACTCAAGGAATGTCAAATCGAGGAGAGTGCACCTATCTTGCTCATATCTCCCATTAATTGTGCCGGCTACGAAACGTTCGGTGATCCTAATCACCGGGTGTTGAATAGCAAAGGTGTAGCATTGTTTTTGGTGAATGAAATCCCTCCCGGAAATAGCCTTCCATAATAGGTCCACATCAAAATCGGAGGGTTTGTTGATGTTGTTTGTTGGCACAATAAGACCAAAAATTTGAGCAAATTGGTCAAGTGATAGGCTATGGTCAATGTTGCACAACCTAAACTCCATACCAACATTCACCCTCGTGTTCGAGACAATATGAAGGCTACTCAGAAATTCCAAGGTGAGGCTAAGGTACATCTCTTCATGGGCATGGAATAATTTCCCTATCCCTAGACCGTCAAAGAACATTTCGGTCTGGTACCTTATCCCTAGGGTTTCTAGCACCCTAGTATCAATAAACTGTCGGTTCGTAATGCTTACCTAGCAACTTGACGAACTTGGTACGGTGGGCATCGGATGTGAAGAGTACCTCCGGAAAGTACTCAAGTTGCTCCACCCCTCCTCTTATCACGGGATGAAAGTTTCTTGGTATCACCATTTGTTGAGGGGATGAAGAAGATGAGCCCTTGCGTTTCTTGGTAGCGGTTTCAACAAGTTTCTTGGCTTTTCCCTTGATGTTCATCATTTTCGATTTGGGAAAGTTAGGGTTTTGTTGTTTTTGTTGAGAAGGGAGTGTTTTGGGGATGAAGATGAGTAGACTATGTTTAGATAAGATGAGGAAATGAGGGATGGTGGGGGTAGTTTTATAGAAACGAGGGTAGGACGAGCGGCTTCGGGTCGGGCCTGGGCGGATAATCTGAGAAAAATGCAGGAATCCGAGCGTCTTCGCGTGTAGGACGAGAGTCTTATCCTAGGTGGTCCGAGCGTCATGTGAAGAATCCGCTCGGATTTCTTTACAGGGTCTTGCCTTTTCTGGGAGCAGCAAAAGACGAGCGTCTTTGCTTTGGGATGAGCGGCTTAATTGGGACGGGCGTCCTCTTTTGAATCCGCTCGGATGTTTTTTTTACAGTCCCAAAATTTTCTTTAGGTGTCAAGCAGGACGAGCGTCCTACAAGGAATACGGGCGTCTTTTTTCAGGACGAGCGTCTTGTGCTACAATCCGCTCGGATTCTGCTACAGAACTGGACACCACATGGAGGGAGGCTCAGGACGAGCGTCCAGGCCTCGGGACAAGCGTCTTCCTTTGTTCTTCAGTCTTTTCTTTCTTTTCTTTTTCAAGATTGTACCCTTGCACCCTTTTGATATTCCTTCTTATCTTTTTCTGAAATTTTTGCTCAATAAGAATATAAGAAAACTCTCTCTCACTACTCTCATGTAAGAATTTGTAAACGAAAATGCGAAAATGTACAATATTATACAAGGTAAAGGTCCTAGAAATATCTTAAAAATGGTGGTTTGATATAGGACTCCACCAAACTAGTTCAAATTGTAGAGGTTCTTGTCCATAGAGCTCAAGGCTCTTAGTAGAAGATCAAAAGCTTGTGAACAAGCTCCAAATAAGCATAAGTATGGTTTGCTTAACTTCAAGACGAAGCTTGGCCAAGGGAATTTGTCATTCATTCTTGTTTTTTTCCTCTTCTTGGCACTTGATATTCACGATGCTTCAAACCAATTAGCCCATGATTCTTGTCATTATAAGGTAAGAAGTATGGTTCATGGTTGTTCGAAGACTTCCATTCACTACCTTCTTTTTCAGCTTTGGTGACGATGATAGCATTTGAATTTATCAATCCTTCAAGAGTAGAAGGAGAATTCTCATGACCTTGATGACCGAGTTCCTTACAAGTTGACATTGTGGGTGCTAAACTTCCACAAGAAGCTTCACGTGCAAGTTTCTCTTTGAGCTTTTCCACCAAGTACCCTTTGTATGATGCTTTGACCTTTTGAAGAAGGTTCACCATATCCTCTCCAACAATCATTGGCTCCATGGTAGGTGCCAAGTAGTCTTCATGGGAAATAGGGAAAGGACATTCATCTTCATAATAAGATATCTCAAATACCTCAAGGATAGGCTCCTCAAGCAAGGTGATATCACAAGTTCATTCCTCTCCCTTATTCCAAAGGTCCTTGTAAGACACGTATTCTTCATAAGCCTCTTTTATGGTCTTGTCATCATCGCTATATTCATATGAATCATAAATGGGCGCTTCATGCAATTCTCTCTCCAACATCACAATGTTTACCTCAAAGGACACACCCTCATACTCACAAAGGCTAAGAGTATTTGGCTTACTCAACCTCATATCTTCCTCATCAAACATCACACTTTCATACTCGCAAGAGCTCAATGAGGTTGGCTCTTCCCACTTTTCATTTTCCATGTCAAAAATTACTACTTCAAATTCACATTCATGATCAATGTCCAAAGAATGGTGGGGAGTGATTTCTTGGGATTCTTTCATTTGGGCAATTTGAATCTCCAATTCCTCACCTTGGGATTCAATGCCTTGAAGAACATTGTCCCTCTTTTGGCTCTCCTCTATCATTTATTTGAAGAAGTTTTGTTGATCTCCCATCATTTGGACAATCATATTTTGAATGGGTTCATCTTCTTGTTGTGGGCATGTGTGAAAGTGGTTGTATTGTGGCAATTGAAAGTCATTATGAAGTGGGTATTGAGTGGGTGGTTGTTGTGGATTTTGCATGTGGTGATTTTGGTGGGAAAAATTGGGGTAGTGGTTAGGATTTTCATTGTACAAATAGTAAGGTAGGTTTGTGTTGACTTGCTTTTCAAACTCCCCATACCCATAGTCGTACTCAAAGAATCTACCACATACTCCATATGTCAAGTCTTGAGCCATCATAGCTAAGACAAGGAAACAACTACAATCATGGAAACTACACAAAAATGGTAAGAACAATCCTTGAGGAACAAGTTCCTCAAGGTTAAAGCAAAATCAAAATAGACAAACGAGTAAGAACTTAATCACATAGCGGCAACGGCGCCATTTTGATGGGTGCGTGTCGTTGTACACCCAATCAAACACATTTATAATACTTAACAAACAACTAGTTAGTGGTAAGTCGAGGTCGATCCATGGGACGGTGTGCTTTGGGTTCTAAGTCTATCTATCTCAATTTATGCTAGTGTCACAATTTGTTTGGGTTTGTAGTTGTGTCCTAGACTAATGTAAGCAATAAAGTAAAGCAAACAATGAACTAAGAAATGTAAACAAATGACTAAAAGCACTAGGATGTCATGGGGTCATAGGGGATTCATGGTGTTGATCATACAAACATGTTTACAAAGTTGCAAGCAATTAATGTTGTAAAGGAACCGAGTTGGTTTATGTCTTACGGTTCATAGGAAGAGTTGGGTCCCGGAGCCGAATCGATTAGATTGTACAACACCTACAAATCGACTTAATTTCCTCCTATTCAACTTCTATGCATGGTCTAACAAGACTCGAGTTGGTTTATATCTTACAAGTCTTGTTGAGTAGATAAGAAATGGGTAAAAATGCAAGGATTCATAGGCTTAGCATTTCATCAAACATAACATGTGCATAGGTTGACATCACAACAAGCAAGCAATTTAATTATGAAAACATATTAGATTAAGCATGATTAATCCCATGTTGGTTTCCCCGAATTACCCACTAATCCTAGTTAAGAGACAACTCACTTATTATCATGGTAAACATGTCATTAATGGTGTCAATCATCACAACAAGTGTAAACATGATAAGAGAATGAGGAAATAAACAATAAAGAGTAAAGGGTAAAAGAATTATACCAACTTAAGATGATCCAAATAATAAAGCAAAGAATAATAGAAGAAACTTGATTGATTGATGAAGAGTTGTCAATTCTCCAATAATAACTCAATAATCTTCAATTACCCAAAAGTAACAAACTTGAACAATAATTAAGGAGAGATTAATGTGAGATTTGTGGAAAAATTAAAGAGTAATCTATTCTAATCTACTCCTAATCTAATCTAAGAGGAATTTATAATGTGGAAGCCCCCCCTTGATTATCATCAAAGTGGGGTATTTATAGTAGTGCTTCATTAGGTTAACTAAGGCTAAACTAGTAATTAACAATTCTAAGTTCTAAGCAAGGAATCGCTAGTATTTCGGAGAGATGGGCATCTTTGCTGAGGATTCCACGATCCGCTCGTCCAAGAGGTAAATCCGCTCGGATTGTTGCATGGGTGGACGAGCGTCTTAAAGGCTTGGACGCTCGGATTGTTGGCTTCTTGGACGGGCGTCTTTGCTTCTTGGACGCTCGGATTCCTCTTCAGAATCCTTCTCTTCGCAAACTCCTTATTCTTGCAATGTTAGTCTTTGGTTCTTGCCCTTCCTTCAATACTCGTTCAACCAAGATCGTCAATGTCCTTCCGCATAGGCTCAAGAGACGAGAATTTTCCGCCTAATTGTCTCCTTTCCTACAAATCAAACACAAAGGAATAGGAAAGCAAAATAGGAAGCATTTGACGGGTAAAATGGCTATGAGACGCTATAATAATATGCAAAATAGGTTCAAGTCGGGGACTAAATGTGCGCAAATAATGGTCACATCAGAACATTTATATCATTGAGCTAACACTTGGGTTTAAATGTCTGTGGTCAACCATATGGTGATTTTTGCCCATATGGGGAGCAGTGTTAACAGGTTTGCATGCTTGAACTGAGGGCTTGGGAGCGGTCTTCTTAGTTGTCATCACTCGCACTTGTCTTAGTTTTTGACATTTAAACTCTTTATTTCAATTGGGTTGTATTATTGGGATGGTATTTGCATCCCCCAAACTTGTAACCATCTTAACTAACTACAACGTATTTTTTTATATTATGTTGAGTACTTCTTTACTTGATTGTTCGCACTACAAACTTGGGAAACCAAGTCTTATAATGCCTCCATGTGTTGGGAATGCCTAGAGGAAAGGGTCCCGACTTATGGAGGTGTTACAAATTGGTATTAGAGCAACGGTTTTGGAGCATAAACCAATGAACCAATGAACTAGGGTGAGTCAATCTAAAATGAACCCGGTTTGAGTCATAAAGAGCTTGTTACAAGCTTGGGAGACGTCCCAAGGTTGTGCCCTTGCCCTCTTAACTTAAGTCGGTCACTACGCGTGGGTTATGGGGCGTATTTGGTGCATGTGATTGTGCATATTCCTTGTTTGGTGTTGTGGATATATTACATGCTTAGTCATATCTTATATGGTAACATGGTTGATGGTAGTAAAAATTTGAGAAGGATGTGTTGGATGTATAGATGTAAGCATACATGCTAGTATCGTCATATGTGAGTTGTATGTTGTATCTATGCCTCTACTTTTCTCCGTATTTTCATTTAGGAACATGTAAATAGGGTTATATGTGGACTTGTGTGAGTTAGGATGTATAAATAGCCCATAATATGTGTACTCGGTCAAGTGGAAAAAGGGACTCGGCCGACTAGAAGGCACTCGACCGAGTGCCCATGCCACTCGACCGAATGGATGCCTTTCCAGACTCTATGAACCTCCTGTAAGTTGTGACACTCGACCGATTTGGGTACTCACTCGACCGAGTGATAAGACCACTCGAGCGAGTAGACCATGGAGGGATTTATGGAAACATTCTGTAAGTTGAGGCACTCGACCAAGTGGGACACTACTCAACCGAGTGACATTCCACACTCGATCGAGTGGACCTGTATGGTGGTCAATACCCTTTGTCTCCTTTTTTGGAGCATGTATTGACGTTTGTTACACTTATTGAAGAGAAATAATGCCGAGAACCCGTGAAAGGACTCCTTCACCTCGACCTCGCGTGTCTGAGAAAGAAATGGAGCGGATCATTGCTCAAAATGAGGCCCTCACCGAGGCTCTTAGAAATGTCACTAGGGAGAGACATGCGACGATGGATGCCTCCACCGTGAGCACCACCATCTCGTGCCACCGCCCCACCAAGTACCTTGGGGTGGGGGAGCCTTGTCTCTTTAGTGATTGGATAAGGGAAATGGAAAACGTGTTTGAGGTGGTAAGGTGCCCCGAAGAGCTCAAAGTGGAGCAAGCCCCCCTCTACTTGGTAGGTCTTGCGGGCGGATGGTGGTACAAAGAAAGGGATGCAATGAGAGACTTCTATGAGGAGAGAGGCGAGGCCGCCATCCCTTGGATCGACTTCAAGGTGGAAATGAGAAATGAGTTCATCCCCGAACATGTGAGATTCAAACTCCGGGCGGAGTTCGACCGACACTATGACGGTACAAGATTACTACATCTATTTCAACGAGCTAGCTACTTATGTGGAAGACCTCCACCTTAGCCAATCACACTTGGCTCTCAAATTTGAGGGAGGATTGACCATTAAGATCCTAGAGAAGGTCCCACCCGGAGAAGTGTCAAGTGTGAAAGAGGTCCATGCTAGGGACGGAAACACGGAGAGGCTACTCGGCATGACCAAGGATGCTAAGGAGAGGTCCGGGGAGAAAATAAATACCGAAAGTGAAGGTGGAGGATATCAACCCAAAAACTCTAACTTTAATCAAGCTAGGTCCTACTCGGGAGGAGCACCAACAAGTGGCTATGGAAGATCGGGTGGCTACGGAGGTAGAGCCACGAGTGAAGGAGGAGGATTAAGGTGCTACAATTGTGGTGGCCTCGGCCACAAGAAAGTGGAGTTTACTAGCACACAAAAAGGGCCCAACCGAAGGTTCGGGCAAGGAAACTCCTACTTCACTCCTTCTCAAAGCAGGACCAACAACCGGAATTCGGGGGCATGGAGCAACCCGAGGAATGCTAACTGCACTTTCAATGGTGGCAACAACCGGGGAAATTTCAATTGGGGAGCTCCATGTAGAGCAATAAGCTTCGCGGGAGGCAATGCTTCGAGGAGTAGGCCAACCGAATCGGCAAGCATGGTACAAGGTGAATCCAAGTCTAGTGGCAAACTCTTTGCCATGGATAATGATGCGTGTATTTTATATAAGGTTTTTACCTAATTTTTACACGCATTTCTGTACTTTTTACGTGGCATCTAGCTACAAATACCCCCGAATATTCTACTTTGGTTCGTTTTGTGTAATTTGCAGGAATAAACCAAAGAGGAGCTAAATCGAGCCTAAACTTGTCCCATTTGCATGCATTTATGGAGAACAAGGAGCCGGAGCTTGGAATCTATCACTTTGAAGACGTATGAGCTGGTTTCGGAAGGTGTCATAGTGTCTAACGTGCCAAAATAGCTCGATCGACTACTTTTCCAATCGATCGAATGCTTTATATACTGAAGGTTACTCGATCGAGCAGTTCGAGTATTCAATCGAGAAGACATTGCAAGGAGTTACTCGATCGAGTGGTTTATTTCCACTCGATCGAAGGGTCTGACGCTTAGTTGCTCGATCGAGTGGTTTATTTCCACTCGATCGAGTGGTTTTGCCTGTAATAGAGTTTTTTCGCCTAATTTCATATGGGCTTTTGTAATTAGGCTATGGATTAGGTTTAGAGGAGGATTTTCGTATACTACTAATACAGTAGACTGCGTAACTCTTTCCTATCTTTTCATTCACTTTTCACTCTATAATTTTCCACTGCTTCTTTCATTTCACTCTTCTTCTACCCTTTTGCTACTCGGATTCGGATTTGTGATCGGTATTATTATTCCTTTTTAATTCCTTAATCATAATTGTTGTTTTATTTCTATCTTTCTTTTATTGCTTTCATCATTACCCTATTCGATCTTTATCAGTTTTATTAGTATGTTTAATTCCTATTATCTATATGTTATTGTTGTTGATTAAATAGTAATGCGTAGCTAATTTCCCTTTGCTAAGACTAGGGAATCCATGATTATGAAGGGATAGTAATTGCCATTTTAGGTTTTGCGCTTGTGTAGTCCTTGTTGTTAATCGCTGCATTTATTTGTATTTGTCTAATTGAGTCGACGCGACTGGACATTTAAATCCTAGTAAACCTTGACCTAGACCGGAAGGTTGGAAAGGGCGAGACTCGTAGCGAACATTAGGGCACTGTAGTGAGGGCGGAAGCTAAGCTATTTGTGCTTTAGGGCGAATTGAGACCGGAAGGAGATATTCACTGCTCCTCGGACCATACTTGCATTGACCTAAGACCTAAATTACTTGACCGAATGATCATGGTGAACCGTCAGTCTTAGCTTCTTTCTTTATCTGCTTAATCCTTTTTCTCTGCCTTTTTCTCGTTCTCATTCTCATTAGTTTAGAACAACAACCCAATTAAAACCCCCATTTTGGTTACCGTGACGAACTTAGACGAAGCTGACAACTTCCCATCTCCCTGTGGAGATCGACCCGACTTCCCTAGCTATATTAGTTAGAACCAGTTGGTTATTTTTGATAGGTATACGACTGCCCTGTCAAATTTTGGCGCCGTTGCCGGGGAGGTGGTGCAATTTTGTTGCTTTATTTGAGTTTGTCTTTTGTCTCAAGGGATTTATTCCTTGAGACTGATCTCATCTTTGCGAAGTTTTGATTAGTTTTACAGGTACTCTGTTCTATAAGAGAACATCGTCACACCTGTTCTGCTTTATAAACTCTATCCGCCCAAATGCCTAATATAGCCAGCCATTCAGAGCCTAATGTGGATTTTCTTCCAAAAGGTTTCCTATTACCCACTACTGAATCGGGAACCTTTGGAATCCACCCATATTACATACAGCTGGTCGAGAGAAATCTCTTTAGGGGGGGTACCTGAAGAAGATCCATGCAGGCATATAGAGCTGTTTACGGAGTATTGCTCTACCATTCCTCTTGATGCTGGGGTGACACAGGACAAAGTGAAGGGAGTTCTTTTTCCTTTTTCTTTAGCTGATGATGCCCGGGAATGATTGAAGGATCTAGATAGGGAAGCAGCCGGTGTAACCGACTGGAGTTCTCTTTCTTTGGCCTTTTACAGGCGATATTTCCCACCGCAGTGGACCAATGCCTTGAGAGCTCAAATTACTTCTTTTGAGCAATTGCCTACTGAAGACTTAGATGGGGCTTGGACTAGGTTCAAGAAGCTTGTCCATTCTGTGCCTCATCACGGGTTCAAGCGATGGTTCCTTTGCACCCAATTTTACAACGGACTATATCGAAACCAAAGAGTTATTCTTGATAGTGTAGCTAAGGGGAGATTCGCTAAAAATGTGGAAGATGATCAAGGGTGGCGTCTTATTGAATAAATGGCTATCCATGTTGCAGAATATGGAAATCCCCGAGGGAATGGGCAAGCTAACGAGTTGGCTGCAGCTGTAGTGGAAAGTCCTAGCAAAAGTCTATGTAATGTGGAGATTACGGAAGCTATGAGTGAGAGTGCACAGGTTTGTTCAATTACTGAGCATGTGGAGATATGTGGTAGATGTGGCATGGAGGGGCATGACCCTATTGATTGTCTGGCAAGTATAGAGCGCGTCCTTACTTATCAGAAATACAAGCAAGGAGTCCCTTTTTCTCAGTTATATGAAGAAATGAAGAATGTTTCTACTCTTTCTACGCCGGCGCCGCAGCCGGCCTCTCCTTCTACAAACGAGGAAATTGCCGAACTAAAACCCTTGATGTTGAACTTAACACAACAGTTTGGGGAGAAATGTAGAAAGAATGAAACTGTTATTGTGGAATTAAGAGAACAAGTCGCGCAATTGACACTCGCGAGAGACCAAGCCAACCTTCTACCGACATGCGACCCAGTTAATGCTACAAATCTCCAAGGTGGTCTTGCTCATGAGGGGCCAACAGTACCAGAAGACGGGGTTGTGACAGCTGATAGTACCCCGGACGATGATTTGGATGAATTTCTAGACGAAATCCTTGCTGCGTGTTGTCCAGACACTCGATCGAGTGAAAATTCTACTCGATCGAGTGAAATAATCCATCCCATCACTCGATCGAGTAATAAATGTGGTCGATCGAGTTGTGCCCAATTTGCAGATGGTCGATCGAGTGATATTCTTACTCGATCGAGTAAAATAATTGAAGAAATCACTCGATCGAGTGAAGAAAGTGGTCGATCGAGTAAGCCAGAAAAAGAAATCACTCGATCGAGTGAAGAAAATGTTCGATCGAGTAAATGCCAACATGAAACCACTCGATCGAGTGAGGAAAGTACTCGATCGAGTACCAGAAGCAGCGGAGACCCTATTTTGATATCTAATTCCGCTACCGTGTCATCTTCCCCTACTGTGGAGACGTCACGCACTGATAAAGATAAAGAGAAAGTCGCGGGTTCACTCATTGCTACCAGAGTGCCCTTCCCAAGTCGTCTGAAAGACGCGAAGGTCGAGCGACAGTACGGTAAGTTTGTGGACGTTGTGAAGAACCTCCAGGTAACTGTCCCTTTTACCGAACTTGTTACCCAGGTACCTACTTACGCTAAATTTATGAAAGATATTGTGACGCGTAAGAGAGAGTTAAGTGAATTTGAGACCGTTTCATTTATGGAAGAATCCAGTAATTTACTTTTAAATAAGGCTCCACCTAAAATGAAAGACCCGGGTAGCTTTTCTATTACCTGTGTTATAGGCAATATGGTTATTGATAAGGCTCTTTGTGATTTAGGAGCCAGCGTCAGTGTCATGCCCCTATTTGTCTGCAAGAAATTGAATATGGGTCATCTTAAATTGACTAATATTACCCTACAGATGGCTGATAGATCTGTTAGGAGACCCTTGGGTGTCTTGGAGGATGTGCCTGTGAAAATAGGCAAGTTCTTTATACCAGTAGATTTCATTGTTTTAGACATAGCTGAGGACACCCGGACCCCAATTATCTTAGGGAGACCGTTCCTTTGTACAGCTGGGGCCATTATTGATGTCAAACAAGGGCGTTTGACTCTTGCAGTAGGGGATGACGCGATCACTTTTAGCCTGCCTAGTACTTTGGCTCGGCCAATGATAGAGGATACATGTTATTCTGTTGATATTATTGACGAGTCTATTTATGACTTCTGGTCGGGTTCTTTTATGAAGGACCCACTAGAAGCTCTTATGCTTTTGGATGAGTGTGCAGATAACCCGGATGACAATGATGCTGTGTTGGATTTGCTTATAGATGATTTAGATGAGCGTGTACTCACCGACGCTGAGGGAGAGCAAGTGGAACAGATGATCAGTACTCTTTGCTCCATTGAGGTAAAGGTGCCTGAGCGTAAGCCTCTTCCCTCTCATCTAAAATATGCTTTCTTAGATGATACTGAGCAATATCCAGTCATCGTTAGTGATAAGCTTGATAATGATCAGCTGACTTCTTTGTTAGCTGTGCTTAAGAAAAACAGGGAAAGCTTTGGGTTATTCTTTGGACGATATCAAGGGGATTAGTCCCGATATTTGTATGCACAGGATAGAGTTGGAGGAAGATCACAAACCTTGCGAGACAGGGTCGGCGCGCCGAACCGAAGATGCAAGATGTTGTGATGGCTGAGGTAATGATGCTGCTCGACGCAAGTATTATCTATTCTGTTGGTCATTCTAAATGGGTGAGTCCAGTGCAGGTGGTCCCGAAGAAAGGAGGGACTACCGTGGTTAGGAATGACAAAAATGAGTTAATACCCAGTCGAGTAGTGACTGGTTGGCGGATGTGTATAGATTACAGACAGTTGAATGCCGCCACCAAGAAAGATCACTTTCCCCTTCCTTTTATTGATCAAATGGTAGAAAGGTTAGCCTCTCATAAGTTTTTCTGCTATTTAGACGGGTATTCAGGGTTCTTCTAGATCCCTATTCACCCAGACGATCAAGATAAGACTACATTTACTTGTCCTCAGGGCGTGTTTGCTTATCGCAGGATGCCCTTTGGTTTATGTAATGCCCCTGCCACCTTCCAAAGGTGCATGATGGGGATATTTTCAGAGTATATTGAGTCTATTATGGAAGTTTTTATGGACGATTTCAGTGTTTATGGAAGTGATTTTTCTAACTGTCTGTCTAACCTTGATAAAGTGTTGCAGCGCTGCATTGAGGTTAATCTCGTGCTTAACTGGGAGAAGTGCCATTTCATGGTCAACGAGGGAGTTGTCTTAGGGCACTTAGTTTCTGACAGGGGAATAGAAGTTAAATAAAGCAAAGGTGGAAGTGATTCAGCAATTACCGCCTCCTGTTAATGTTAAGGGGCTGAGGAGTTTCCTTGGCCACGCCGGTTTTTATCGGCGGTTTATCAAGGATTTCTCGAAAATTGCTAAACCACTTACACAGCTGCTACTTAAGGATGCCCCTTTTGTGTTTACTGACGAGTGTCTTTCTGCTTTTAACAGGTTAAAGCAGGCTTTAGTCTCTGCGCCGATCATACAGCCTCCCGACAGGGATTTGCCGTTTGAGATAATGTGTGATGCCAGTGACTATGCACTAGGAGCGGTGCTAGGCCAACGGAAAGACAAAGCTTTAAATGCAATCTACTATACGAGCCGAACTCTGGATGAGGCTCAAGTGAAGTACACTACCATCAAAAAGAGCCGCTTAGCCGTAGTTTATGCCTTAGAGAAATTTCGTTCTTATTTGATTGGGTCGAAGTTTCTTGTTTTTTCGACCATGCAGCTTTGAGGCATCTCCTTGCTAAGAAGGAGGCTAAACCATGGCTATTGAGATGGATACTCCTTCTCCAAGAGTTTGATTTGCAGATTAAAGATAAGAAAGGAGCTGAGAACGTTGTAGCTGATCATCTGTCGCGACTGTCGCGACAAGAAGGGGAAGATTCTTTACCTATTGATGACTCTTTCCCTGATGATACTTTATTTGCTATATTATCCTCTATTGTTAACCAAGAGCCTTGGTATGCAGATATAGCTAACTACGTTGTCAGTGGCAAGCTGCCGCCTGACCTTTCTCATCAGCAGAGGAAGCGTTTTCTGTATAACGCAAAGTAGTATTTTTGGGACGATCCTTATTTGTTTAAGGAATGTGCAGACGGTCTCTACAGACGGTGTATTCCGCAGTGGGAGGCCAAAGTAGTCCTGGAAGGCTGTCACTCCTCTTCCTATGGTGGTCACCACGGTCCATCGCGCACCGTGGCTAAGGTACTTCAAAGATGGTTTTTCTTGGCCTTCTTTGTTTGCCGATGCTAAGTCTTTTGTTTCAGCTTGTGATGCCTGCCAACGATCAGGGAACATTTCAAAGAGACATGAGATGCCACAGAATGGTATCTTAGAGGTCGAGGTTTTCGATGTCTGGGGCATTGATTTCCAAGGACCGTTCCCGTCCAGTAAAGGTAACAGGTACATTTTAGTCGCTGTAGATTATGTGTCGAAGTGGGTCGAGGCAATTGCCTCACCTCATTGTGATGCTAAGACTGTGATAAAAATGTTCAAAAAGGTCATATTTCCCCGATTTGGTGTCCCTAGGGTCGTCATTAGTGATGGGGGAATGCACTTTAAAGAAAAGAAACTAACTTCCATTCTGTCTAAAGTTGGTGTCCAACACCGGCGTGTTTTGGGGTATCATCCCCAAACTAGTGGTCAGGTTGAGGTCTCTAATCGCGAGCTGAAAGAGATCTTATCTACGGTAGTTTTTAAATCACGGAAGGACTGGAGTCTTAAACTAGAAGACACATTATGGGCCTACAGAACTGCCTTTAAGACACCAATTGGTGCATCACCTTATAGGTTAGTTTATGGGAAATCATGTCATTTACCTGTTGAGTTGGAATGTAAGGCCTGGTGGGCAATTCGTGAGCTTAACTTTGATCCTAAGTTGTGTGGTCAGAATCGTCTGTTGCAGCTAGATGAGTTGGAAGAATTTAGGCTTAATGCCTATGATAGCTCGCGCATTTATTAGAAAAAGACGAAGAGATGGCATGACAAAAGAATTCTACCTCCGGAATTTCATGTTGGGCAAAAGGTGCTTCTGTTCAATGCCCGACTGCGTTTATTTCCTGGAAAGCTGAAGTCCAGGTGGAGTGGTCCTTATACGGTGACAACTGTTACCAAATTTGGATCCGTTGAGCTAGAAAGCCCCGAGGGAAATCGGTTCAAGGTGAATGGGCAATATGTAAAGCATTATCACGAGGCAAATGAAGCAGACAGTCGTGTTGAAGTCCTGTACTTCAACGAGCTTGACGCGCCAGTTAATTGATGCCAGACAAGTCGTGCGGGACCTCTTAAACCTGCGCTCTCCGGGAGGCAACCCGGACTGTTTTGTTGTAATTTTGTTGAACTATTTCTTTGCCTTTAGCTTTTTGTTGAACTTTAGACGTTTTTTTATGCACCCTATGTATTCTCCTTGCTTTTTATGCGTGTTTTGCAGGTTAAGTTACTCGATCGAGTAGTTTTTCTACTCGATCGAGCACTTTTGAAATGATATTCAATCGATCGAGTGATTTATTTACTCGATCAACAAGTTGCATAACCAAGATCACTCGATCGAGTAACAATCTGCTCGATCGAGCACTTTTTGACACCAATTCACTCGATCGACCTGTTCTAAGTCACTCGATCGAGTAGTTCTGTCTTCCAGCCGTTACTTTTTGTCTGTTTAGCTACTGCTTGACTTCCTTTGACCTCCCATGTTCATGGTCGGTTTGGGGAGGTCCCTCTTCACGACATTTTGTAAGTATTCTGACTCGACTTATCCTTTTCTCCTCAGTTTGCATTTCTTTCCCTATTTTTGGTACAATGAGGGCATTGTACGGTTTGGTTTGGGGAGGTATGCTTCCATATCTGTGTCTGCATGTTTTCTTGCATTTTCGCTTGCACGTTTATTTATTTTCGCATGCATTGTTGTTTTTAATTCAAAAAATCACATAAATTTCCAAAATTTCACGTTTAATTTGAGTCGGAACGTTTGAACTTTGACGCTACATTGAATTCCTACCTTAGCCCTGCATTTTCTTGACATATAGTTGGCAGGATAATGTGCATAATCTACGAGTTTTTGTTTCTCTCTTATCTGAACGAATAGACTTGACTCATATATTGGCAAGCTACATTATATTCTGAGGTTAGAGCTTTATAAACTGGTGACATTCATGACCGGTTTCATTTAGGATGTGAGTAGTACTCTCTGTAAGGCATGTAACATCAATTTGCATAAGCATGAATCTAGTCTTCTTAATACATGTATGCATTCGGTCTGTGGATGGTGACACATGTTAGGAGAGGCAATTCCCTTTTTATTTTATTCAACCCATGAGCCCCACATAGCCAAATTGCCCTTTTTGTCCTATTAGCTACATACTATAATTTTTCCTACCCTAGCCGAGCTAGTGATGTGTAGCTGTTTGGAATGCTTTGCTGCAGTTTAGTTATTTTTATCTGATTTCAGGAGATGGTGGAAGAAATGAAAGGGAATGAAAAAAATGATGAATGAAAATGAAAAAAAAAAAAAAGAAAAAGAATGAAAAGAAAAAAATTGGAAATACGAAAAAGAAAAAGAAAAAAATCATATGCGAGAAAAATGAGAAATTGTATGATGATTTTTACTCTCATGTCTCATTTATATTTTATGGGGAGTTGACAGGTTATGGTGTAATCGTGAGTTGAGTGCATTGAATTTGCACCGTTTTGTTTTGTTATATTGAGTACGAAGTTGGGATGCAGTTCAATATTTGGATTCGTTGTTTCTAGCCTGGCTACTAACTCCACATATCTAAATTCATCTTAGCCCTTCTTACCCATTACCTCACTTACCCAAATGTAAGCCCTCGGCATGTGTCTTGGTCATTAGTATGGTTGGAATGCGTATGTATGGTTGTAGAGACTTTATTCATGTTAACTGCATGCATGTTCTTATAGGTCGAGTTAGGTGAGTGTCTTTACTTACTTCTATCTTTCACATATATACTCACCTTGTGCCTAATTTTGAGTGATGAGCGACCCGTGAGAGTCCGAACTTTTGAGTCTTGCAAGGTCGACGGTTCAGTAAGTTTGAGACATTGATTTAACTCGTTTGTACTCATCATTTTCCACTCTGTTAGTTGTTGCATTAAACTGGTTTTGGTGGATGATTTGTAGCTGATGAGTTGGTCCCGTTCCATTGTTTATTCTTAGTTGCATTCATAGTTTGCTTGGGGACAAGCAAAGGTTTGGTTTGGGGAGATTTGATGCGTGTATTTTATATAAGGTTTTTACCTCATTTTTACACGCATGTCTGTACTTTTTATGTGGCATCTAGCTACAAATACCCCCGAATATTCTACTTTGGTTCGTTTTGTGTAAATTGCAGGAATAAACCAAAGAGGAGCTAAATCGAGCCTAAACTCGTCCCATTTGCATGCATTTATGGAGAACAAGGAGCCGGAGCTTGGAATCTATCACTTTGAAGACGTATGAGCTGGTTTCGGAAGGTGTCATAGTGTCTAACGTGCCAAAATAGCTCGATCGACTTCTTTTCCAGTCGATCGAATGCTTTATATACTAAAGGTTACTCGATCGAGCAGTTCGAGTATTCAATCGAGAAGACATTGCAAGGAGTTACTCGATCGAGTGGTTTATTTCCACTCGATCGAAGGGTTTGACGCTTAGTTGCTCGATCGAGTGGTTTATTTCCACTCGATCGAGTGGTTTTGCCTGTAATAGAGTTTTTCCGCCTAATTTCGTATGGGCTTTTGTAATTAGGCTATGGATTAGGTTTAGAGGAGGATTTTTCGTATACTACTAATACAGTAGACTGCGTAACTCTTTCCTATCTTGTCATTCACTTTTCACTCTATAATTTTCCACTGCTTCTTTCATTTCACTCTTCTTCTACCCTTTTGCTACTCGGATTCGGATTTGTGATCGGTATTATTATTCCTTTTTAATTCCTTAATCATAATTGTTGTTTTATTTCTATCTTTCTTTTATTGCTTTCATCATTACCCTATTCGATCTTTATCAGTTTTATTAGTATGTTTAATTCCTATTATCTATATGTTATTGTTGTTGATTCAATAGTAATGCGTAGCTAATTTCCCTTTGCTAAGACTAGGGAATCCATGATTATGAAGGGATAGTAATTGCCATTTTAGGTTTTGTGCTTGTGTAGTCCTTGTTGTTAATCGCTGCATTTATTTGTATCTGTCTAATTGAGTCGACGCGATTGGACATTTAAATCATAGTAAACCTTGACCTAGACCGGAAGGTTGTAAAGGGCGAGACTCGTAGCGAACATTAGGGCACTGTAGTGAGGGCGGAAGCTAAGCTATTTGTGCTTTAGGGCGAATTGAGACCGGAAGGAGATATTCACTGCTCCTCGGACCATACTTGCATTGACCTAAGACCTAAATTACTTGACCAAATGATCATGGTGAACCGTCTGTCTTAGCTGCTTTCTTTATCTGCTTAATCCTTTTTCTCTGCCTTTTTCTCGTTCTCATTCTCATTAGTTTAGAACAACAACCCAATTAAAACCCCCATTTTGGTTACCGTGACGAACTTAGACAAAGCTGACAACTTCCCATCTGCCTGTGGAGATCGACCCGACTTCCCTAGCTATATTAGTTAGAACCAATTTGTTATTTTTGATAGGTATACGACTTCCATGTCAGATAAGAAGAGCGCTGAAGAGGATGCCCATGTTGTCTCCGGTACATTCATTATCATTTATCATCCTTGTTTCGTTTTATTTGACTCAGGGGCCACTCATTCTTTTGTGTCTAAGAGTCATGTGTCGACCCTAGGTTTGGGGGAGGGCGAACTAGCCAATGACGATGTGTCCTTACCTTCAGCAGAGTCCATTATATGTTCAAAAGTGTATAAGGAGGTGTCGGTCACAGTACATGAAACCAACTTCCCGGTAAACCTCTTTAAATTTTCTTTAAAGGGATTTGGAGTAATCCTAGGGATGGATTGGCTAAGTAGACACAAAGCCAATATAGATTTTTATCAAAAGAAAATCGCTCCGAGAGGACCCAAAGGTGCTAGGGTGTCATACAAAGGTTACTTGGTCAAACCAAAAGTGAAATTAGTTTCGGTGATGACCTTGAAGACATTTTTAAAAAAGGGTTATCCTATATTCTTGTGTCATGTATGGGACACTAGTATGAAAGGACCACAAGCTCAAGAGATAGCGGTAGTGAGAGACTTTAAGGATGTGTTTCCGAAGGAGCTACCCGGATTACCTCCTCCAAGAGAAATAGAATTCAGAGTGGACTTGAAACCGGGTTCGGGACCAATCTCTAAGGCCCCGTACTGGATGGGTCCAAAAGAGTTGGAAAAATTAAAGAAACAACTTTGGGAATTGGCAGATAAGGGTTACATTAGACCGAGTGTTTCACCATCGAGAGCACCGGTTCTATTTGTGTGGATGTGGGAAAATGGAGGGTATTATCCACGGGATTGAAAATTGTCTTGAAGTCGCCACCAAATTTAAGGAAATTTGGGAACCATTTTTGAATATGAGATTTGAGTTCGTTGTTGAAAGTACGTGATGGGAAGTTCGTTAATAAAACACCCACCCCCGCCCGTTGCAATAATGGCCTCTACTTAGGACTATGATGGCTAATTGGATAAGACTATGATCGTTGTATGAGAGTGCAAAACACCATTTTGATCCTAACATGTGAGCTTGGTTTCTAATCGTTTAATGCATTTAATCTACTTTGTCCAAGTGATTTAGCATGTGAGGTTTATTTGAACTATACTAACAAGCATTCACGACATGGCTTAGATGGGAGTGGGAGAGCCGTTTGGGAGCTAAGCTATTACAACCTAGATCGTCGACTCAATGTGCAAACAATTGAATTAAAGATACAACTCGATCTATGTACAATTGCTAAACATGACACACGACACACGACACAAACTAGCCTAATTAGGCCTCGAAATTCGTGCCATTGGTGAGGCCACGGCTCACATAGGACTTCGTCCTTAGCCTCATCATCGTTTTGCGCACTCACTTCGATTTAATTGATTAAATACTTCAATTTAACCAACTAAAACAAAGGTTTTGTAAAATCATTTTGACTCAAAATAAAGGACTAACTTGAACCATATTTGAAGTATAAATTACATTGCTTGAAATTATAATGAAATAATTACAACGATTAAATAATAATAAAAATTGAAATAAAACCGCAATAATTAAATAAAACAAACAAAACCGATCCAATGGTGGCACGAAGGCCGAGACAAAAGGGCACGAAGGCCGAGGCATTACACGGCCAAAGCGGGTGGTCAAAATTGACTATTCTAGTCATCGAGTGTCATGAATCGGATGCTAAGCATGCACGATTCAACTAGCGAGAAATTGTCATAAGAAGAGATGAATTCATTAAATTCTTTAAAGAAATTCATTTAAATTGTCCTATGTCGGGTTTTGTATGACCTATGAATGTTTAATTCAATTAACATGCTTTCTACATATTAATTTGGCCAAGTTACGAATTAGCAATGATAACGATACAAATAAACATACATGTATGATAAATCAAATGATGCAAAACGAAAATGTGAATTAATCTTAACGATTTCATAATTAAAATTAAAACAAGTTATTAAACATGTGAATTAATCTAATTACTTCGTAATTAAAATTAAACAGGGTGTAAAACATGTGGAAACGAAATAAACTAACTAAAGTTTCATTTTAATTAATTTAGAACATGTTATCGTCATACAATTGCAAACTATTTCGTTGTATAATATTAAACATGATAATTATTTTAACTAACATGTTATCGTCATAAACTGAAAAAACGAACATATGATTAACATACTATTTATTCTAAACAGCAATTAAACATCATTAGCATCATAATTACGAAATGTATTAACTAACATGAGACGATAATTAAGAGACGATAAAAATCAAACAAAAAGGCCCCTAGGCCGCGGCATACACGGGGAAGAGGAAAGAGATGAGTCGGGATTTTGTACACCCCCAACTTACATGTAGACTTGGACACCACTCGAGATCCCGTATGCAAGTGTTGCTTAGAAGGCGCGTCGTCGATGATTGTCAACAATCAAATTTAAATCCGAAAGATATTCTGGAATCTTTAGACTCCAAATATTTGATTTTTAACAAAAAACCAGACCAAAAACGATTGTAAAACGACTTAAAACGGACGAGAACATGGGCTGTCCAGAACGCGAGAGAACACGAAAAAGAGAGCAAATCGATGCTCTAATGTTCGTCTAGTCTCTTATGTGAACTTTGTGCTTTGTTTCTAGGTATGAGAGGAGTTTAGGGTTGCTTTGTAACGTGATAATGGAGGACAATTGCTAGGGTTTCGAGTGCTCTCAAAACCGTATTCTTCCGTCACTTTTTTGGTGTGTATGTGTTTGTTTATATAGGAAGAGGGAATGGGGGTGCTAGGGTTCGGTAATTTGGCTGGTATGGAGGCTTAGGAGTTGGCTTATGGAAGGGGTAAGGGTGTTTGGTTGAGATATGCAGTATGGAAAGATATAATTCGGTTTTGGAAAAAGATACACACATGATATTGTGTTTCTGTTTTGTGGAGATTTCGTGAGCTGGTAGGATAGGGGAAATATCTTCTGTTACTTGGGGAATAAGTAAGAGAAATAAGGGAAGGGGATGCCCATGGATGGGGCTCGAAATTAGGACGGGTTGCCACCTTTTTTGACGCGGCAAAACATGGTACGGGTTAGGTTAGGGGTTGCGGGTTTGGTGCGGGTTTGGGTGTGGGTGTGGGTTTGGGTTGGGATAGATGTTTGGTTAGTGGGCTAGGTGGTGGTGTGATCTAAGCTGGGTTGGGTGGTGGTTTGGGTGTCAGATTTAGGCTCGCAAATCAGGGGAAAGAGGGTTGTAGGTGGGTTGTTTGGGTGTTGGGTTTGGGGAAGAAAAAAAGAAGGGGATGGGTGGTGTGTACGGGGAATCGAACCCGGGACCATGGGGATGGCTTTGAACCAAAGCTATACCTTGAAACTCGTGTCCAAAACCGTTCAAAAATCGAGCTTAAAACCGTCTCAAAACCTCGTTTAAAACCGCTTAAAAAAATCAATTCTTCGAATTAACATAAAGCGATGAAATATGAAACCGTCACACATTTTATTTCAAATAAATTCAAAATAAAGACTTAGAAGAATAATTTATTTTGTAAATAAATTATAAAAGCTTTAATTTTTAAATAAACTCGAAAATATGAAAACTGATGAAATAAATTTCATTTATTTCGAAATAATTTAAATTTCATTTAAATTACAAAAACCGTCTAATAACGCTTATCCCGCATCACAAATCGAAATCCGCTAACGAGCGATGTAAGTAAACATGTGTCCTATCATCATCGGGTGTTTTGTTGGGATTTCTGTAAATTCCAATATCGACGGATACGGGTATCTATAGAGCCCCCACTTTGACTGAGGCTTGGATAAGGCGAAAGTCAAAGTATACCCCAGGTCCTCTACCTAAGGATTCCGCGGGTCGTTTAAAGTCCATTAGACTTGCATATGTAAGTTTGTCATCCATAAGAAGAGATCATACCTGAAACTTTGCTGGGGATTGACTCTTGCTTCTCTTGCGTCAAATCATCATCATTGGTCGTCGACCCATGAACTTGCATTTATGGTGGGTTGAGCCTTATCCTTAGGCGTCTACGTATCCGTTGTGACAGAATAAAACCCGCATCGTAGTTCGGCATAACTTGGCCCTAGCATTCTGCAGTCTCGGCCCAAAACGGAGCTTTCCAAAAGGAGGTTGTCATCATACTTTGGAGATACCTCTCCCATGATGTCTATACTCTTCGAGTTGCATGTGATTAGCTCACTTGAGCTGTGGTTCTTCATCATTGGTGCCCAACATCTGAGCAATGTTGTTGTAACATCACTGGTTGCATTCCGCTGGGGAATATTTTCATCTTAGTAACCCGTCGTGGATTACTTTACTTGGTGGACACTTCTCCGTTCATCATTATAGCGGTCTCTGGAGCTGAAAGCGACAGAGCCCCAAGTTGCATTGGGTCTAAAGTTTATGTCTTTAGGGCGCTTAGCCAAAGCGTACCTACTTAGACTTGGACATATATCATAACAGAAAAATTATATCATGTTATCCCGAACTTTCGGAAATCATAGCTAAAACATGGATGGGCTCGAGGCCCGAACTAAAACATTGAATTGGGTTTCTGACCCGATTTGGCATATGAAAATGGGCTTCTCCCGAGATTGACATTTCATTTTGAAAATGGGCTTAGCCCGGAATATTTTATTTGAATATGGGCCTCGCCTGGAGCTAAAATTTCATTTTGAAAATGGGCTTCGCCCGAAATCAACATTTCATTTTGGAAATGGGCTTCACCCGGACACAACATTTTCGAAAGAAGCTATTGATTTTGAAATTTGGATGAGTTTTGCATAGACGGGTAGACATGTTTCGAGTTTCTGACTCGGGTGATCGACCCATAAATATACATGGGCAAGACATAGCCCGCAGAACATAAAAAAAATCCGTAAGTGTGTACGGGTTTTTAATTCTAAAATTAACTTGCTGGGGATAATAAATGTAGATTGGTTATTCTGGCCCGCGAAACACAAATAAAGCCCGCGATAACGAACTTCAGTGTAACAAGCGATAAAGGGTGATGAGGAAGCCCGGAGGCACGCACCATCGGTCGTGTTACTTAGGCGGCAAGCAAGGGTTTCCTAAAACCCTTGTTAAAACTCCCTCCTTATTTTCCTGTATAAGGAGATCATAATAAGAGGCAAACCATAACGTTTTATTCTTTTCTTCACACAGAACTTCCTGTTAAACATGAATTCTCTTCGAAAAGCCATGACATCTTGGGCCTCTAATTTCAAAGGATTGGAATCTCAAATACTTGTTGTACGGGATTGAAACAACTAGTCCCGCTGATGTTGGTCCTGCCTGAAGTTGTTTTTCTTGATGAGTGCTTAAAATTCTGGGACCCTATCAACCATGTTTTTGCCTTTCCTGAAGGAAAGATTTGTCCCTTTCCGGAAGAAATTGCCGTTCTAGGAGGTTGGAAGATTAGGCTAACTCATGTTATTCCCGACCTTCAGAAGGGATGGGCTAACAAGTATCGTGACTTCCTTGGTTTGTCACGCCATGAGGCGCGTGCCTTTGTTGATGGAGAACGAGTAAACTTACTCGCCATTGCTCAGAAATTTGGTCGTGCCGATGACCCATTGATTCCTGCGGCGTTCTGTCGTAGGGCTTTTGGATTGATTATGCTTCATCTTTATGCTTTTGAAGGGCATATTGAGGTACCGACTTGTTATGGTAAAGCGAAGTTCATCCGAATTATTGAACAGATGGAGCAACGCAGGAGCCCAGCTTGCCTCATTCTTACTTAAATTATTGCTCGGTTAGATGCTCGGAAGACCAACCCAAACCTTGATTATACTGGATCAACCCGTCCTCTACAAGTATGTCTTTTCGCTGTCTTCTTTTTTTTTTGCAGCGTTTTTCCTTTTTTTTCTTCGCTTTTTTTCTTTGCCCATCTCCTTTCTTTTCCGTGGGTTTGACATCATTTCTTGCAGTCTAATTCATTTTCTCGGCCCTTTTCGACAAATCTGGCTATGTGAGAGACTCGAGTTGGTTGATCCATCGAAGACTCTGGAAACATATGAGGTGAAAAGCTTCACTTCTCGTCACCGTCGGTTTGCTACTGGGAATAAGGAGCCTTTCTGGCAACATCGGCTTTCTGCCAATGCTGGGTTACATGTTAGATGGGCCTTACCTTGGCCCCGCCTTACTGCAGTTACTGGTTTGTCTGAAACTGATAGAACCAGACATCTCGCTCTTTTGGGCTTAGAGTGGTCCACCCATATCTAGCCGGACCGTGTTCTTCGGCATGTCGGTCGTCAACAACGGATTCCCGCCATTGAGCCTGTTCGCAGCCAAGTCAAAGAAGTGACTCTTGCGAGCTGCAACGCATGGTTATAATCTTGGACTCGAAGGACTATTTGGCATATTTCTGAGCCGTTTGCCTCTAGTTAGGTGTCACCTTCTTATTTACAGTGGACTATTGAGCCTTCTTTCAAGGCCCGAAGGGAAATTTACAAGGATGACGCTATTGATTACAAATACCATATGGAAGGGGAGAAGAATCGGGAATTCTTCACCTAGACGACTCCGATTTCATCTAGGCCCGAAACAGAGACTGACTCGACTCCTAGGACTGACTCTTTGGTTTCAGATGTGTGGAAAAGGTTAGGTCCAAGGAGGGAAAGTGGGTTAACACTTGCAGAAAGACTTGGTCCTCGACCTAGTGTAAAAGACAGGTTGGGCCCTCGTGAAGAATTGTTGATTCCTCCGAAGAAAAGAGCCCGACTGATGATGGGTGAGACTTTGTCTCGTCGTGATGGGGCGTGCGGCCCGGCTGAGAGTAGCAAAGAGTAGTCTTCGACATTACAATCTACTATTACTATTACTGTTTGTGTGCTTTCCTTTTTAGTTGTGTGTGATGGGCTTCTCCCGGAATAAAATATTGTAACGGTTTTCGCCCGAATTTAGAATAAATAAAAAAACTTATTATTTATTAGAAATCCCTAGTTTCTGCATCAAAAATTTCATTTTTGTTTTACATGTTTCGGTTACACTCTTAACTAAGAGTTGTCTACGTATCTGCTTTGCAACAGAATTAAACCGAGTCTGTAGTTCTCACATAAAATATTTCATGCAGTGTTGACAAACAACTCACAACTTATTCTAAAAACACTTGCAATTCAAAAAATTATTTCATAACATTTCAGAACGAGGTCGTCAAGGATAGTATCTCTTCAGCTGGTCCAAATTCGTAGGATTTGTGAAGTCATTCCCATCCAAATCTGTTAATCCAATAGCGCCTCCTGATAGAATCTTCTTTACCAAATAAGGGTCTGCCCAATTTGGTTTGAACTTACCCCTTGGGTCGATAGGTAACAAATCTCTAATCGACTTGAGAACCAGATCACCCTCGCTAATTCCCCTTGGTTTCACCTTCTTGTTGAAAGGTCTCTCTATCCTTTTCTGGTAGAGTTGGATGTGGTATAACGCGTTCAAACGCCACTCATCGAGCATAACGAGTGAATCATATCTTACTTGAACTCAATCTTCTTCAGGAACCTGGCTTTCCAGTAGGAACCTTAGGGATGGTATTTCTAGCTCAACAGGTTGAACTGCCTCCATTCCATGCACTAGGTAGTACGGGGTTGCACTCGTTGTTGTTCTAATCGAAGTTCTATACCCCCACAATACGAAGGGTATCTTCTATGGCTACTCCCTATAGTTGTCAGACATCTTCCTTAAGATGGTCATGATTGTTTTATTAGGAGCCTCTACTGCACCATTCGTGTGTGGTCGGTATGGTGATGACTTGTGATGTTTGATTTTGTACTTTCCAAGTATAACTGCAGCCTCAGCTTGAAAATGGGTTCCATGATCACTGATGAACTCATGTGGTACTCCGTACCGACAAATGATGTCATTATGAATGAACTATGCTACTTTCTTCGCTTTTAGCACTTTGTAAGACTTAGCCTCTACCTACTTCGTGAAATAGTCAATTGCAACAAGGATAAAACAGTGCCCTCCAGTTCCTGATGGGTTTACTTTTCCAATGATGTCGATTCCCCAAGTTGAAAATGGCCAGGGTGACGTCATGGTGTATAGCATAGAAGGTGCCTCATGCTGCACATTTGCGAATATCTGAAAATTATGACAGTGTCTGACATACTTGCAACAATCTGTTTCTATCGTTGTCTAATAATAACCAAACCTTATAATCTTACAGACTAACATATGGGCATTCATGTGTGGCCCACATTCACCATCATGGACTTCCTCCATAACCTTTTCAGTTGTTAACTATGCATCGCAATAAAACACCTTGAGTCGTCTTCTTGTACAATTACCCATCATTGGTTTTAATGAATTGGGCAGATAACATTTTATAGCTTCACAAACAACTCTACAATTAGTAAAGAGGCAAGTAAAGGTCGGATCCCAAGGGACGGGAATTGATATGAGATTTCTATTGCAACTAGTGGTGTCTTAGGGGTGTCACAATTTGAGTTGATGTAGAAGGTCACTAAACTAAATAACAATGAAAGTAAACAAGCAAGATGAATTAAAAGGGTTGTAAACAATTGATAAAAAGCACTAGGGTATCATGGAGTCATAGGGGAATCATGGGAATTGATCATACAAACATGTTCTCAAATTATAAGCAAGCAATTATTGTTGTGATGGATTGAGTTGGGTTATATCTTACAATCCTAGGAAAGTTTGGGTCCCGGAGCCGAATCGATTAGATTGTACAACACCTACAAGTCGACTTAGTCTTTCCTACTCAACAACATGCATGGTCTAATGAGACTCGAGTTGGTTTATATCTTACAAGTCTCATTGAAAAGATAGGTGATGGGTAAAAAATGCAAGGATTCATAGGCTCGCATTTCATCAAACATAACATGTGCATGAGTTGAGATCAAAACAAGCAAGCAAATAAACCATGAAAGCATATTAATTTAAGCATGAATCATTCCCCATGTTGGTTTCCCCTAATTACCCATTAACCCTAGCTAGGTGACTACTCACTCATTATCATGTTGATCATGCTAGCAAGGTTGTCAATCATACCAACAAAGTGAAACATGATGAATAAATGAAAGTAATTAGCAATAATTAAAAAGGGATTAAGAGAATTATACCTACTAATGATTCCAATAATAAAGCAAGAATAAAAGAAGTACTTGATGCTTGATTGAGAGGTTGTCAATCTCCCAATAATAACCCAAATAATCTTCAATTACCCAAAATAAAGGATGAACAAAGGAGAGATTAAGAAAATAAAACTTGTATTAGAACTTGATTAATTGTTGATTACAAAACTAAAGAGAGATTTGATTGATATTAACTACTCTAAGAATTGATAAGAAGAACATGCTCTTCTAATTAGACTAATGGGGTATTTATAGTGGAAATTAGGTGGATGCATTAGGGTTAACTAAGGGCTTAAATGACGATTAAGTCCCTACTTAGGGAAACGCCGGTATTTTCTGAAGGAAGGGCATCTTTCTTGAAGCTTGAAGAGACGAATTTGCGCTGTCTTGGAATCCGTGCGTCTTAGGCTCGGGACGGCCGGATTCGTGAGTCTCTGCCCGGGCGTCTTTGGGAGAAGACGGGCGTCTTCGGATCTTTGCTTTGCCCGGGCGTCTTTGGTAGAAGACGCACGGATTGTGGTGCTGGGGACAGGCGTCTTCTTGGGAAGACGGGCGGATTGTCATGCAGCGTATTTTCTTCTTCTTTTCTTCCCTTTTCTTCATAAAATCTTTGGGGATATCATTGCCCAACTACTATAATATGTACAAAGGCCTTCTAATCTTGTCTCTCCTTGATGCTTGGTCATTGAATTCGATCAATTTAGTCTCATTTTGCCATGAAAATGCAAGGTTTGCACTCCTTTCCTACCAAGGACACAAAACCTCAAAGAATATGCAAAACAAAGAACTAAAGACAATAAATGACCCAAATATGCACTAAAAAGCATGGGAACAAGGCTAATTCGGGGACTAAATATGCGCTAATTATGGTCACATCAAATATCCCCAAACCGAACCTTTGCTCGTCCCGAGTAAAGAGGTGACAAAGACTAGGACCATTATGTAAACTAACCTAATAACATAGCCGACATGAGACAATTAGCGGGTCTCACTCCGCCCTTTCAACTCACAACAAGACAACCATGAGGTAAGATGCCTTCTTGCAAGGCAAGGTGGGTCTTGCCAAAATGGCGACACATCCAAACATTAAGCACACAAAATCAAATAATGGATGCATCTACAAAAGGAATAGCCACTTCCTCATCAAGTGGCGGAGTCAACTAAAAGAGAACAAATTTAAGAGCATATATTCCGTCACAAATACTAGTTCAACAAATTACTAAGGCTAAGAGGATGGCACTAAATCACCTCCAAATGGTGTTAAACTAGACTACTTTCGTCCTCAATTTCCAAATACTTTCGTCAAGAGCGATCGGATGGTATGTAATGATGATCCCCATGATGCTAGTAGCATATGACATGACAAGTCTCGAGTTCTCTACAAAAGTAAAGGTCATGGATCATCCCAAGCTCGACAAAGTTACTTGACAAAAAGGCTTTTTGGGAATGAAATGCTCAAATCATTGCAAACAAGGGTGGATATGACTAGTATTCAAAAATTGGCCTCATTCAACTTTCACATTTCAAAAATTAGAGATGGGGTTTGTCCCTTCCGTGCTAATGTCCTTTGTTTTCGCCAATCGCTTATTAGGCAACCGGTTAACCTCTAGACAATAGCTTTTCGGGGTGATAGTCACTCTGTCTCTGGGCGGTCGAATTCACAACCGTGTGGGAGCCCAATTCAATGGATCCCTCTCCAAAGCACATCGAAGTGGTACGCCTCCATCAAAACAACTAAAATTCTCAACATTTCAACATTTCATAACATTTGACGTTTCCTTAGCAGTAAAACGTTTCCACATAACAAAATCTTTAAAATGAGCACTTCAAACTTATTGATAGAAAGTATTTTTGGGTTGCCATACCACAAGGTCAATCAAGGTCACCTAGACAAGTTAACCAAGTCCACATCGCATCACGGGGTTGGAATAGGTGACTCACATGCAAACCCTTGACTAGGCTTCGGGTCATGGGTCAAAAGACACTAGCATGACACAATCTAGGGTGTTTTACAACCATTCTAGTAGGCGAAGTCTTAAGTTGAAAAAGTATTTGTAATGGCTTAGTTGCTCTTGTCAAAGTTCTCAATTAAGCACTTTTCAAAACATTTCATCTAAATGCGACTACATGCCATGATGCAACTATTATATACATCCTAATGCAAGTGATTCTACCAACTAATATGACATATAAACTAAATGCAAGTCCTAAGTTCACATTGTTATACCGCATCAATCAAAATAAAGCCACATAGTCATTAACATAAAGAGGAAAAAGGAGATTGGAAAGATCATACCATGCGGTCTTCAATATCCTCATGTCTCGGATGTGGCGTAGTCATTCAATGTGAACAAGGATAAAACAAATACAATATATACAACAATATATACATGACTATACTACAAAGGAAAAGAACTTGTTTTTGGTTTTTCAATTTTCAAATTTTTATGATTTTTTCGAAATTTTTCAATTTTTTTGGATTTTTGAATAAAAGTTAAGTTAGAATTCCCCATCCCCACACTAATATGGGCATTGTCCTCAATGGCCAAAATGATGGGAAATTATGCAAATATGATGCATGATTTCTACACTAAATGCAAGCTACACTAATCTACACTACATGATGCATGGTTTTTGTTTATGACGGAGAAGATAATTTAGATTACCTCCCGTTGTGTATGTATGTACTTCCCCAAACCGAATTAGACATTATTTCTAATGTCCTAAGGTTGGGTGTAGTTCATGCACACACTATGCAATGCATGAAACAAAATTTGTCATTTTGGATTTTCAAAAGTGGGAACAATAAAATGAGAACACCTCAATGGGGCCAAGGTGTTAGTCCTCTATGGTGCTAGGACTACTCCAACAATGATCAAAATAAATAAATAAATAAAACAAAGAGAGAAATAGACAAACCTCAAGAGGGTAGGAGCCTCCATAGCTTGCTAATCTTCCATCATATCATCACTATCATCATCTTCCTCACTAGAAGTGGTCTCATCACCACTTCCCTCTTCACTTTCTTGTTCACCTTGCTCATCATCCTCTTCTCCTTCTTCACTAGCTTTTTCATCAATGTTATCATCAACAACCGCATCAACCGCATCACCAACAACCTCATCATCACCCGGAATGCCCCTAGATGCACTCGGAAAGAAGACCTCCCTTTCCGCCCAACTAGGCAAAGGATAAGAAGGATCAAGTAGTCCTTGCCTAGCTAATTGTAGGAGGGGTGGATATTGGGCTAAGTAAGCATCTTTCCGATCCTTGAAGGCTTGCTTGTGCAACTCTTGCATAAGAAGAGTCACATAATCATTTCTTGCTTCGACGCCTTCGGGTTTGAATTCTTGGTACTCGAAAGGATAGGGTGGTGTGACAATGGAAGAGGAGGGTATTTCAATTTCACCCTTTTGTTGTTTGATGATGTACTCGGCCTCTTTTGAAAGGGGAAGGAGATAGTTGGTCCGGTGGACACTTAAACGACAAATCTTCGAAGGCAAAGTAAAAGATCTAGCCTCACTTGTGAGCCATCCATACTTGGTGTCAAGAGGGTTATGAGAGACCCACTTGTACTTGTGTATCATAGTATCAATATCAATGAGATGACCACCCTTCTTCGCCTCATACTTGCTATCCTTGTTGAAGTTCGGATCAAAGTATTTAGCTAAAAGAGTGACTAGACCTCCATTCACAATAACGGTAGTGCCTTGCTTCCCACAATCAATGTTTAGCCATCTATCCACAAAAAGCCTTAGAGAGTTGAAAGGCTTGGTGAATTCCCTTCCAACGTTCAAGGCCGACTCAAGAAGAACAAAATCGAGTTTGGTTAAATGGTTGGTGTCTTTTATTGCAATGATGGTGTTCCCTATGACATTGTGCCACACTCTAATGCCCGGATGGTGGACTAATAGAGCGCGACTAGCATGAAAGCTCTCAAATTTCCTTCCGGAAATCGCCTCCCAAAGAGGGTCGGGGTCATACTTGCCAACATTCTTGAAATAACTCGGTGAATCACTAAGACCCAAAGCTTTACCCATTTCCTCAAAGGAGATGCGCCTACTAACATTAGCTAGGCGAAACTCGATGGTTTCCATAGTCTCAACCTTGTTAACTTTCAAAGAACTCAAAAATTCTAAGGTAAGGGAGGGGTATGTCAATTCTTTTGTTGTAAACAATTTTTCCAACCCCATGGCTTTAAAGAAGGCTCTAGTTTGCTCAAGGACACCCAACTTATCTAAGGCATCTTCACAAATAAACTTGGTGGATAGAAATGATTTACTAGCAAACTTGGCAAAAGTGTCCCTATGGGATTTGGAAATGAGAATTACCTCCGGATAATTCGAAAGTTGAGCAATTTCCGGAGTAGTAGATGTTGTTGCTTCCATGGGAGGTTGTTGTTGTTGCACTTCCAAGTTTGGGCTAGCTACCACCATAGCCAATGCTTTCTTTGCTTGAAGACTCTTTTGTCTTGATGAGAGTGCCTTTGCCTTTGGTGCCTTTGCCTTTGTTACTTTTGTTGCTCCCTTAGTCCTTGACATTGATGAATAAACCAAGAAAAGAGAGAAAATCTTCAATTTCCAAGTATACCCAAATCGATTTAAAGATGAAAGGCTTTGCCTTTATGAATTTAAAAATCGACTCAAAGGTTGAAGATTTTGTGCTTGGTTTTGATTTTTGTGAAAGGGGAGTGATTAATTTGTTGTTAAAAGGATGTTTTGATTTGATTTTGGTGAATGTTGTTGAGGAATCTTGTTTTTGTAATGGAGAGGATGAGGGTTTTGGAGTTATGGGGTTTATGGGTAGTGTTTTGAATGAATGAATGAATGAAGAAATGAATGTGGGAGGGGGTTTATAATAAACCCGAAAAATTTGAAATGCAGGGGGAAGACGGGCGGTTTTCCTTCGGGACGCCCGGATTCTGCCTGTTCTGGGTTTCAGAATTCTCGCCTAAAGACGGGCGGATTTGAACAAAGACGGGCGGATTTGAAAATGCGGGACGGGCGTCTTTCAGAGAAGACGGGCGGAATTCCTTTACAGGGATTTTTCTTGTTTTCCTCAGCCAAAAAAGACGGGCGTCTTTCAGGGAAGACGGGCGACTTTTTGAAGACGGGCGGATTCTATTGCAGGACGCCCGGATTCGTTGGCAGTCACAAATTTTCAAAAATTCAGCTCAGAAGGACGGGCGTCTTCTGCCCAATATGCCCGGATTGCCTGAAGACGGGCGGATTCTGTTGAAACCGCTCGGATTCTACCCCTTCTACCCGGATTCAGTTCCATCCGTGTACTTTGCATATCCCTTGTCATTTTTCATTCTTCAAAATCTCGTGTTCTTCATTGTGGGGGCACTACTAAGGCATGAATAGCCTAGGAAATTGCTATCCCCACACTAAGCTAAAGTACTACACATTAATTGAAATCATTAGTCCCTCCCTCACTTCTCTCAAACATGATAATTATCTTGATCAAAGCATAAAAATCCAAAAATAACAAAAATGCAATTCAATAATTAAAATGCGAGTTAGGGAGTTAGAAATATTTACAAATGGTGGTTTAGGGAGGACTCCACCAAACTCTCATTCTTGATGAGATGTCAAGGGGGCATGTTCAAGGTGTTGTTGATGTTGCTCAACACCTTGAAAAAGTAATCAAAAGCTTGTTCATTGTCATGATAAAGTTATTCAATAGATCTTTGCCCTTGTTGTCGGTCTTGATCGATAGCATTACCAATATAGGGATTCTCGTCGTCCCAAAGACCACAAACTTCATCCACTTGATTGAGTTGATAGAGACAACTCTCCTAATTTCTTGTCTTGGCCAATGAGGCCATCCTCTTCTTCTTTGCTTGACTTTGATGAGCTTTGCAAGCTCTCTTTATTACAATTCACTTGCTCTTTGAATGGAGCATCTTCAATTTTCTTCTTCCATTGGAGTTCCGACTTCTTCCTATCATCCTTCCGGCTATAATGATCGATCATAAAACATGGTTCATGCAAACGTGGAGCTCTCATAGTCTTGTCAAGATTGAAAGTTATACTCTCATCTCCCACTTCTAGAGTGAGCTCTCCATGTTTCACATCAATCACCGTACCCGCGGTGTGTAAGAAAGGTCTTCCTAGAATGATTGGAATGTTGGAGTCTTCTTCCATATCAACAATGACAAAGTCCACCGGGATGAAAAACTTCCCAATTCATACGGGAACATCTTCCCATATCCCTAATGGTGTATTCGTCGATCTATCGGCCATTTGGAGTGTGATATTGGTGCATTTAAGCTCTCCCATCCCCAACCTTTTACTCACCGAGTACGGCATAACATTCACACTAGCCCCTAGATCACATAAGGCTTTGTTGATCGTGGTGTCGCCAATGGTACACGGTATTGAGAAGCTTCCCGGATCCTTGAGCTTTGGAGGTGAACTCCCTTAAAGTATTGCACTACTCACCTTAGTGAAGGCGATAGTCTCAAGCTTCCGGATCGACTTCTTCTTTGTGAGGATGTCTTTCATGTATTTCGCATAGGCCAGCACGTGATTGATTAATTCCGTGAAAGGAATTGAGACTTCTAAATTCTTCACAATTTCCATAAACTTTCCAAGTTGGTCATCAAATTTGGGCTTGGCTTGACGACTTGGAAAAGGAAGTCTAATCACAATGGGCTCCTTCTCCTTGACCTTGTCTTCATTTTTCTTTGAAATTTCTTCTTTTGATGATTCTACATCTTTGGAGTTTTGCACAATTTCTTCTTTGTCACTAGCTTCCACAACTTCATCCTCAACTTGCTTCTTCGGTGCTTCATACCTTGTACCACTTCTCAAGTGAATGGCACTAACCATTTCATGTCTTGGGGGATTACCTTGAGGTGGTAATTGCCCCTTTTGTCTTTGTGAGCTTAAAGATGCTAGTTGAGTCAATTGGGTTTCCAACATTTTGGTGTGAGCTAGGATGTTGTTGATGGTGGTTTCCTTTGCTTGACTATCTTTTTGCATTTGAGTGAAAAATTCTTGTTGATTCTTTTGCATTTGAAGGACCGCTTTTTGAACATCAAAACCTTGGTCATTTTGTTGATTGTATGGATTTTGATTTTGGTAACCTTGGTTTTGGTTGTAAAAGGGTCTTTGATTTTGGTTTCTCATGGGAGGTGGGGTGTATGTTGTTTTAGGGTTTTGAACATTTTGGCTTTTGTATGAGAGATTTGGATGGAATTTGGTGTTTTTATTGTAATAGTTGGAATAAGGGGTACCACTCTTGTATGCTTGGAAAGCATTCACTTGTTCATTTGTTCCCCTACATTCACTTTGGTCATGTCCCAAAGTTCCACAATTCTCACATATCCCACTTGGGATTGATGAAGATGCCGTCATGGCATTAACATGATGCTTTGGTGATTTTGAGGCTTCTTCAAGTCTAGCCATAGCTTTTTCAAACTTCAAATTGATTGTGTCAATGTGAGCACTAAGTTGAGCACCCAATTGAGTAACGGAGTCCACTTCATGCTTTCCTCCTCTAGTAGCCTTGCGAGGTCTACTATATTGTGAGTTATGGACTGCCATTTCTTCAATTTTGTTCCAAGTTTGATTGTCATCAACTTCGGTGAACATTCCATTTGATCCCATGTTGAGAATGTTCCTTGAATCTTCATATAGACCGTTCCGAAATTGTTGTACCAAGAACCACTCGCTAAGTCCATGATGAGGACACGAGCGACAAATTCCTTTGAACCGCTCCCAAGCTTCATACAAAGATTCTTCATCCCTTTGCTTAAAACCCGTAATTTGAGCTCTTAGCATGTTAGTCTTTTCCGGTGGGTAGAATTTTTTGTATAAAGCTAGAGCCAACTTCTTCCAAGAATCAATTCCGAGAGTGGCCTTATCAAGGCCCTTCAACCATTGTTTCGCGGTGCCAATTAGAGAAAAAGGAAATAAGACCCATCGAATTTGGTCTTGAGTTACACCGGTTTGAGAAATCGCATCACAATAGTCACAAAAGGTCTCCATATGAGAATGAGGGTCTTCACTAGGCGTCCCCCCCCCCCCCCCCCCCAAATTGGCTCCTTTCGACTAATTGGATAAATGCGGATTTAGCAATGAAATTTCCGGTTAGATGTTGTGGTGTGGGAGTACCATTGGGTAGGTTCTCCTCGGTGGGTACGGAATGTGATGAAAACTAAGGCATTGTGGGTTGATTTTGTGTTGTATTTTGTGTTGGGTTCTCCTCACCTTCTCTTGCAAAAGGGTTGATGAACTCAATAGTTGGTTGAATATCTACAACCTCACTAATACCTCTGAAATTTCTCCTAGCAAGTCTTCTATTGGTTGTCAAAGTTCTTTCAATTTCACGATCAAAAGGTAACAAATCACCTTGTGACCTTCTAGACATGCAAAATATCAAACAACTCGAAAACAATTAGAACAAACCTTGAGGAGTTTTACTTCCCCAAGGCAAAGAAAGACACAACTAATAATATAAGAAAATCTAAATTAAGTTAACACCGTCCCCGGCAACGGCGCCATTTTTGGTCGGGCTAAATCTTTTCGGTAACTTGTCGTTAGGAGTACCTAGACCAAAACACAATTTATAGCTTCACAAACAACTCTACAATTAGTAAAGAGGCAAGTAAAGGTCGGATCCCAAGGGACGGGAATTGAGATGAGATTTCTATTGCAACTAGTGGTGTCTTAGGGGTGTCACAATTTGAGTTGATGTAGAAGGTCACTAAACTAAATAACAATGAAAGTAAACAAGCAAGATGAATTAAAAGGGTTGTAAACAATTGATAAAAAGCACTAGGGTATCATGGGGTCATAGGGGAATCATGGGAATTGATCATACAAACATGTTCTCAAATTATAAGCAAGCAATTATTGTTGTGATGGATTGAGTTGGGTTATATCTTACAATCCTAGGAAAGTTTGGGTCCTGGAGCCGAATCGATTAGATTGTACAACACCTACAAGTCGACTTAGTCTTTCCTACTCAACAACATGCATGGTCTAATTAGACTCGAGTTGGTTTATATCTTACAAGTCTCATTGAAAAGATAGGTGATGGATAAAAAATGCAAGGATTCATAGGCTCGCATTTCATCAAACATAACATGTGCATGAGTTGAGATCAAAACAAGCAAGCAAATAAACCATGAAAGCATATTAATTTAAGCATGAATCATTCCCCATGTTGGTTTCCCCTAACTACCCATTAACCCTAGCTAGGTGACTACTCACTCATTATCATGTTGATCATGCTAGCAAGGTTGTCAATCATACCAACAAAGTGAAACATGATGAATAAATGAAAGTAATTAGCAATAATTAAAAAGGGATTAAGAGAATTATACCTACTAATGATTCCAATAATAAAGCAAGAATAAAAGAAGTACTTGATGCTTGATTGAGAGGTTGTCAATCTCCCAATAATAACCCAAATAATCTTCAATTACCCAAAATAAAGGATGAACAAAGGAGAGATTAAGGAAATAAAACTTGTATTAGAACTTGATTAATTGTTGATTACAAAACTAAAGAGAGATTTGATTGATATTAACTACTCTAAGAATTGATAAGAAGAACATGCTCTTCTAATTAGACTAATGGGGTATTTATAGTGGAAATTAGGTGGATGCATTAGGGTTAACTAAGGGCTTAAATGACGATTAAGTCCCTACTTAGGGAAACGCCGGTATTTTCTGAAGGAAGGGCATCTTTCTTGAAGCTTGAAGAGACGAATTTGCGCTGTCTTGGAATCCGTGCGTCTTAGGCTCGGGACGGCCGGATTAATGAGTCTCTGCCCGGGCGTCTTTGGGAGAAGATGGGCGTCTTCTGGATGCTGCTGCCCGGGCGTCTTTGGTAGAAGACGCACGGATTGTGGTGCTGGGGACGGGCGTCTTCTTGGGAAGACGGGCGGATTGTCATGCAGCGTATTTTCTTCTTCTTTTCTTCCCTTTTCTTCATAAAATCCTTGGGGATTTCCTCGGGGATGCAAGGATCTTTCCTCATCATTGCCCAACTACTATAATATGTACAATGGCCTTCTAATCTTGTCTCTCCTTGATGCTTGGTCATTGAATTCGATCAATTTAGTCTCATTTTGCCATGAAAATGCAAGGTTTGCACTCCTTTCCTACCAAGGACACAAAACCTCAAAGAATATGCAAAACAAAGAACTAAAGACAATAAATGACCCAAATATGCACTAAAAAGCATGGGAACAAGGCTAATTCGGGGACTAAATATGCGCTAATTATGGTCACATCAAACATTCATAGAGCTCGCTTCCCACACGTGTCAAGGTCGGGAGGATATTCTCCTATTTCCTTAAATTTCAAAATGGTTGTATACCAGGGTTCGGTTTCACCTTCCTCGGCATCATCGATTACATTCACATAGGCAGGTGACGATCTTCATTCGACATATATAGGCATACTGTCTATGTGGTTGGGAATGTTGATTAGGGCAGCTAGCTTGGACAACGCATCTGCAAACTGATTTTCATCTCTCGGGAGGTGAACATATCGAATATCCTCGAAGTACTTTTCCAATTCTTCGATCCTAGTTTGATATGGGGCCAAACTTTGGCTCTTCATTTTCCATGACCCACCCACTTGATTGATCACAAGGGACGAGTCTCCATGTACTAACAAATTCTTCACACCCAATTCAAGAGCACTGCGTAAACCAAGCAAACATGCTTCATATTCAGCGGCATTGTTTATGACATTGAAATCAAGTTTGATGGACACGGGCACGTGTTCACCTGTTGGCGAGATAAGAATAATGTCCACTCCATATCCCATATAGCTCGATGCTTCATCAAAATACAAATCCCACACGTCATTCTCGACGTGAACCACGTCTTCGTCGGGAAATGACCAAGTGTCAACGACTTCTGTTTCTTCGATTGGATTGTCGGCGAGGAAATCGGCAACCGTCCTTCCCTTGATCACTTTAAAAGGTATATATTTGAGATCGAACTCTGATAACATGAGGGTCCATCTCGACATTCTTCCATTTAGCACTGGTTTTTCAAACAAGAACTTGATCAGGTCCATTTTTGAGTAGACACTCACACTGTAGCTAAGCATGTAATGTCTTAATTTCTTTATTGCCCAGACTAGGGCCAAACACGTCTTTTTAAGAGGTGTATAATTTACTTCATAGTCTAAGAACTTTTTACTGATGTAGTAAATAGCTCTTTCTTCTTTGTCAACTATTTGGGCTAACATAGCCCCCATTGCTATATCCGTAACAGTTAGATATAGTGATAACGGCAGCCCGGCTACTGGTGGGCTTAATACTGGTAGAGAAGATAACACTTCCTTTATCTTATCGAATGCGGCTTGACACTGGTCATCCCACATAACATGCTCTCCGACCTTTAGTTTCTTAAAGGTCGGCTCACAAATTATGGTCAATTTCGCGACGAAATGGCTTATGTATTGAACTCTTCCCAGGAAACCTCGAATTTCTTTCTCGGTCTCGGGATGGGGCATTTCCATAATGGCTTTTATCTTTGATGGGTCTACTTCGATGCCACGGTGGCTAACGATATGACCCAACAGTTTGCCAGAGGTGACCCCGAAAGCACACTTCTGCGGATTCAGTCTCATGTTGTACTTTCGTAATCTTCCAAGAATTTTCGTAGTGCCCCAAGATGGCCACTACTCTCCTTTGACTTGACTATCATGGCATCGACATAAACTTCATCTTCTTTGTGCATCATATAATGTAGCAACGTCGTTGCTGTTCTCTGGTACGTTGCCCCGACATTTATCAAACCGAAAGGCATTACTGTATAACAATAGGTTCCCCATTGTGACGTAAATGTTGTCTTATGCATGTCTTCCTCGGCCATCTCAATGTGATTGTAACCGGAATATCCATCCATGAAATATAGTAATGCATGATTTGCGGTATTGTCAACCAAGATATCGATGTGAGGTAATGTATAGTCATCCTTCGGACTAGCTTTGTTCAGATCCCGAAAGTCCACGCACACGCAAACCTTACCATCTTTTTTCGGTACTGTCACTACATTGGCGACCCAAACAGAATATTCTGGCACCATGATGAACCCGGCTTTGAGCAGTTTATCAATTTCTTCCTTAACTTTTAAAAACCACTCCGAACGTATTCTGCGTAGCTTCTGCTTTACTCGTTTGAACCCTGGTTTGATCGGGATCCTGTGCTCTACAATTTCCCTATCAATTCCCGGCATGTCTTTGTAAGACCATACGAAAACATCTTTGAACTCAATCAGCAGGGCAATGAACCATTGTCTCTCTACGGGATCTAAGGTAGTTCCTATCTTAAGCTCTTGTGGTTCTAGGGTGGTTCCCACATTGATAGTTTTGGTATCTTCGACACCGAGTTTCTTTGGTCGTATTTTTCTAACCCTTTAACCAATTGTGGAGGTGATTCTACTGAAGGAAATGTAGATCTATATACACTAACATACTCATATATGTCTTAATTAATTTGTCATAAAATTAAATACGGATTTTATGCATGCAAACAATATGAAAAAAAGAGGAGAAATCATGTTCTTACATTGGTGATTTCGGTTTTATTGGGCACAAAAGAAATCTCCTTTTCTTTTGTTCTTGAACTTTCCTAAGATGGAAGAACAAGATCCAAGTGTAGGATCTCTCCTTAGGATTAATACCCAAAGCTTTCTCTTAATTAAGATTAATATTATGAGAACTAGTACAATATTAATCTAGAAAAAAATTGACCCAAAAATATTATAATACTCTTAATATTTTCGGTTTATAGAGAGAAGAAGAAGAGATTTATTTTTCTCTCTAGAATACTAATTTTGGATGAGTGAATGAATGAATGATAATTTACAACATTTTGTATATTATTAGGTAAAAATTATGAAAAACCATGATGGGTTTTTGTCTTCTCAAAACCGTGTAAGAGGAGGGATTTTGGGGAGCCAATGCATGCACACATTTGTCTTCACAATGAGTATTAGGGTTGCATGGCTAGGAATGTAGGTAATCATTGTGTTCTCTTATTAATTAAACAAACACAATATTAGCTTTAATCACCCCTTAATTTCGGTACACATGATAATATGGGATCCATATTATTTTTGTCAATTTGTCAATATGTAGCATGTCACATGTCACATAAATTTATTATGCATTTTTAACATATTAAAAATCAACGTATTATTAAAAATACGTCACATACAAAATTGACTTAGCAATATCATAATTACTTGTACCAAAATATTGTTACCATTTATAAATCACAACAGATTGTATTTATAATAATTCATTCAATTTTTGATTGTTTCTTTAAACAATAATTTCATCCGAGTAATTATACAATTTGATTACTCAGACCGTATCTCATTTAATCACATTTCAATTTGATACGTAAATTTTACTTCCAAAATCGTCCGTCAATTTTTAAGTAATTTAATTAACTCGTAACAATATACGATTAATCAAATAATCAATTAAGAGTGTTGCCCTATAGGTATGACCTAGGGGGTCAAATGATCACCACCGTCGCACGACAGTAATGTCAAACTCTAGTCAGCCAATCATTACCGATATATGTTGACCAGTTGACAGTAACAATATTACTTCCCAATTGTATTCTTTATAATGAGGTTTAAACATGTGATCATCATGATCAATAGTCGTGATCGCATTATTGTCGGAGGACACATATTCCAACAATCTCCCACTTGTCCTCGACAAGTGTGCGTCACCAATTATCTTGTCCTATTACTATCTCCCACTCAATGCAAGGTGTCTTTCAGGTCGTACTTGCAAGTGATCATATCGAGAGTGGTTTCCTCGATCTGGAGAATAACTGATTGACCGGACTTATCTATCATAGATACTTTCCGAGCGTGGCCACGCATTTCCAGTTCATTACTCCTCGAGTGGCCCTGAGATATTGTTATAACCCTGACTAGGGGTGGACAATTCCTATCGCACTCATTCCCTTCGACTAGCCACAGCCATCATAACCCAAAATATGCCCATTTGACCCCATTTACGAAGGTCGTAGTAACACAAATCAAAGTTAATCGAAATCGTGCCATCTTAGGTGATTAGTCTTTAGTCAAAAGAATCGACTCATTTGAATACTATAGTAGCTCTCGCCACGACCAGGCTATATAAATTTGCCAGAACTCTATAAGCGGTCATTAGGCCCGACAAAATGTTCCTAATGATAGCTTCCGCCTATGTGATCGACTAGTCATCTCACATGACTCTATGGCACTTGAACTTGCCATCAATCGCATCACACTCTAGTCACTTCGAGACGTCACCTCATATAAGTAACTATGGGCAAATACAATGTTAATCCATGTTCATTTTAACGGGGTTCAATTGTCTCTATAACCCGTTTGGATATAACAATGTACAAGGTGAGTTAATAATAACTCAAACGACAAATGTCGACATCACACTCGGGTAGTCAATATCATATTACAACCTTGTGATGTATATCGTAAGTGTAAACACTTATTGATTGCAATGGAAGTTTAACATGCCATGTGTCCATGTGTTCAAACTTCTTACACTTGCAATTTCCTTTACATTCATGTTCTCTCTTATAGCATGAATCTTACCAAGTACACATCAAGGTTCCCGACCTTGGTTTCGGTTCTTTAACTTGAAAGAACTTTCTTATCGACTATCACATAACGAACGAATTTGTGATGAATGATATAACTTGTACTGATCAAGTATTCCATCCACACACAATGCACTAGGTATATGTTTTGTAGAATCTTGTAACAATTGTCAAGATTATTAGCTTAGCACTTCTCACAAGTCCTAGCTTAACTAGGAAAGATTATTTTTGAATAACCTCTTATTCAACCAAGCATCTTTCCAAAACTTCTCATTTCTCTTTCTAGGCTTGAAAGAATTGGGATTCTCATGAATCCTTATATGTGCTCGGATTTTCTATAATATGTGCAACCTCTTGACACACAATGGAACATTCCGTCAAACACTGAAATCGCTCATCGGATTCTACTTGAGAATTCATGACGTTTCTATTATGGCTCACCAATCAATCATCATGCTCTTATGCATATGATTCATATTTGGACATGTACATGATTATTCTAATGGCGGAAACATTAGTTACTAATAATCATGAGATCAACCGTTCATAGGTTCAATGAACGACCATGACTGCTAATGGCAATTCCATTTTCATCTACATGAACAACCTATGTGAATGTTGATGCGATGTGTATCTCTTAATACTAATCCAACATCTCTTGATGTAATTGGATTCATCATAGTCCATTTTCATCCAGAATTGAAAACTCAAAAGCTTCTTTATGAAAGAAGGTATTAGCTCGTCATTCTTTAATGAGTGATGAGTTGTAAACATTCAAGGATGATAGCTCCCACTAAATTCCATGTCTTCACATGAGAATTTCCTAACTCCCACTCAATTCTACACATTTCGAAAGTGACTTCTCAATCGAAGTTTATCAAGAATTGAAATATAAATTGCATTGCCAAGTTATTAGGATAAAACCATATATGTTCCCATCATATCCTTTCAAAATACTTATTTTGAAGTGGTCTCATCTTAACCTTACGGAAAGAGATTTTAAATCTCCAACACACTCATGTCATAATGATGTGTAGCAACGTCATTATTCAAATATAAATAATATCTAGAATACGTCCTTCGAAAATACCCTTTTGGAAGGAGGTTTAACCATTTCATATTGAGGTTAAGCAATGACATTTGCGTGGTTAGAACTTGGCTATTGAAGATATCGGTATATCAATCTTTGCAACTCGATCATAACTAGTATGTAACTTTGATTCATTTAGGCTCTTAAGTAAATCTCAAGGTTGAAACTATTGGTCAAAAATTTCATAAACTTAGTCAAAAACTTGTTAAGACTTTTCATTAGTCATTTTTCTTCCAAAACTTTCTTTTGGTCTCCTCGTGTAGTTATCTTGAGAATATACTCTTATGATTACTTCACTTGGTCTCTTTAGTCATATAGAACTAACTTGAGACCATAGATCTCATCTATTTGGCATACTATGTAAATAGATACATCTTCATTCAAATCATTCTCTCTTGCGTAGATCTTTATTTACACAAGTACACAATTTTATCTTGCCTTGTGTGTTGTGTCCTCATTTTTCTCCCACTCTATCTTTAGAATAAATACACTATAGATTCAAAGATAGCATATGAGACACGAATTAATGATGTTGAAGTATAAGGAGAAGTATCTCATAGATAGACTAATGGTTATTGATTTCATATGTGTACTTGGTGATTGACATTCCTTTAAGAGAGTTCATAGACTCAAAATCGCTTTATAGATAGACTAATGTACTTGGTGATTTCATGTGGACATATAACGAAACCCGTCATTATATTTGTCTATTAGATCACTTTAAGTGAATAATCTTATGTTCCTAAGAGCAAGCATTTAAAGATGAAATTTTAGAACATAAAGGATAAATGATAAAACGGGTGACTTGGGTTGCAAACCAAGTCACTATCATCCAAAATACAAACCATTATCCAAAATACCTTTCCATGTCGAACACGGAAACTTAAAGTTCTAAAAATCCAAAACATGACTTAAAATAAGACAATGAAAAGCAAAACTCCATAAAAGCTATCCTTAGCTTCTCCATGGTTTCTTATGCTTGCTTTTCCTTTCCCTTGTCTTTGCTTGGTGGAGGCCCTATTTACAATAAAAAGGGAGATACATTATCACAACTTTGCATCATAATACCATAGTTGAATTTAGAAACATAAAAGAAGGTTAGTCATTTACCTACTGGAGTGATCTTTCCAGTTTTGATATCACCAAGGTATTTGGAACAATTTCTTTTCCAATGTCCCATACCATTACAATAATGGCATTTATCAAGAGGACCCTTCTTGACTTTTGAGGTGCTAGCTTCATTAGGCTTAGCTTTGGTGAATGTGGGAGCTAGCTTCTTGCCCTTTCTCCCATTCTTCTTGAACTTCCCCTTACTCTTAGTGCTTATGTTAAGCACATCCTTGGAGGGTTCACATTTAACCCCATGTCCCTCTCGGCTTGCACAAGTAACTTGTGAAACTCCTCAAGAGACACGTCCTTGTCTTGCATGTTAAAATTCACCCGGAATTGCACATATGCCTTGACTTTGGACAAGGAGTGTAGAATCCTATCTACGATGAGTTCTTTATGGATTTCAACCTTTTGAATTTTCAAGGTCTCGACAAGCTCCAATAGTTTGAGCACATGAGGGCTAACCTTTTGGCCCTCTTTGAAGTCGAGATCAAAGAATGCCGCGGCCGCCTCATATTGGACGATCCGCGGAGTTTGTGAAAACATGGTCACAAGTTTGGAGTAAATCTCATTAGCATTGCCCATTTTAAAGGCTCTCCTTTGGAGGTCCGCCTCCATCGCAAATATCAAGACATTTTTCATTGCGGCGGACTCCTTTTGGTAAGCCTCATATGCTTCCCTAGTGGCCGCGGTGGACCTAGTGGAGGGTTCGGGTGGAGAGGCCTCGGTGAGGTAACGAAGCTTGTTGTCACCTTCGGCGGCTAATTTGAGTTGGGCATCCCAATCGGAGAAATTTGACCCATTCTTTTCAAGTTTACATCGATCCATAAAGGATCGGAGCCATGATGAACTAGCGAGAGGTGTGGCGTTAGGAGTTGGTGTTGGTGTTGCCATTTGTTATGAAAAAGAAGTGGTCTACAAAACAAAATATAAGGAGTAAAAAAAAAACAAATGTCGTTTTAATAATACTCGTAAAAATATATGATTTAAACAAGTTTTATGCATTTTTCTAGTGACCTCTACCCAACTAGATAAATGATTCCAAGACCCAAATTCATATCGACTTAGGCACGGTAGGGCCGATTCATCCTTTATCAATATAACTCGGTGGATTAACGTTTAATCGATTCTACTTTTAGAACTCTTGGTTGATAATATTACATTAACAATTATCTTTAGCCCAAAACACATTCGACAAGGGCACGGTAGAGCCGATACATCCCTTATCAAAAACTTTTGTTGAGTTCAATCCAAATTTCGAATAAATGTGTCCATGATCCAAATCCATATCAACTTGGGCACGGTAGGGCCGATTCATCCCTTATCAACACGAATTCGGTGGATTAACATTCATCACCCACTTCCCCTACGTAACAAGGTTTGTACCCCGGTAGGGCCGAGTGCACTCCCTCGCGAAATAGGTTTTCATGGTTTCTACTATTTGGTAAGGCTATGTCTCAATTGATTGTTTTAGCGAGAGGTCATGTCAATTTATTATCTATCACGTTTTAAGTGAACTAAAGCGGTGAACTACGATAATTCTAATTGACACGGTCGATAAACTCGATAAAATAAGGATGCATGTTTTAGTTATGGCGATTTAGCGATGCATGCGACATAAAATAAAATGCAAGCATAAAAATAAATAAATCCTAGTATGGCCTTTCCTAAAATAGAAAAACTATTTAACTATTACATATTCGGAAACCAACTCCATTGGTCCCTTGAACTTCGGTTGTGGCACGCATCTCGAGGTAACACCGTCTTTATGTATCGCCATTCTTGAAGAAATCCGTCTTTGGGAACTCCGGAATGAATAAAATTACATAATAAATTACATAATTTCCTATTATACATTTGTAACTTAAAATTAAATAAATCTATTAAATTACAAAACGGTGATACGAGATCACAATAAAAAAATTACAACCGAATCGATATTCCCATACATTTCGGGAAATACCAATTAAAATCTAAGGCCATACTAAGTAAAATTACATAATTCAAAATTACATAATTAAAATTATGACAATCATAAAGGAAAAATGCAGCATTATAATATGTATGAACATGCTCAATTTTATGCTAAATCGCCTTTAATTAGCCAATATCGTATATTACTCGGTTTTTACGGATTTACGTGATTTCAACATTTTTATAATCACAAAAATACATAAACTCATATTTATGCATAAGTTAATTACCCTAACCTCTTAGGACTCAAAATTTAGTCTTCACTAATAATTTGACCATAATTAACCCATATTTTATAAAATTGTTCATAAGAGCATGTACTATAGAGAGGAGGGTTTAATCCTCTTATTTCTTATCTCTCCCTCTAATTTTTTGACACCTCATCCTCTCTTTCTTCCACTACATTTTCCACTATCTACATCCTCTTCCTCTTCCCTTCTTCTATTTTTCTCCCACAATAAAGAGGATCCTCTTACATTACTTTTCTTATTATTTTCATTATTGTATAATTTATATTGACTCACCTTTATATTATTTTCATAATTTACATTTAACTAAAGTTAATTTAAAAATAAAAACGGTGTTAATAAAATTAAAACTAGTAACATATAAAATTCATAACAAAATACATTAAAGGAAAATACATAAAACTTAAAATTAAATTGAGATACATATTTTTAATCTATGTTCGAGCCTTGAAACTTAGTCCATATATGCTCGACCAAATCGTTCTTTAAAGACATATGTATTTGTTTGTCATGTAGTTCTTCCCTCCTAGCCATAAAGTTGTGTAAATTTCTCTCCGCGTACATTCCAGGAGTAACAACAAATGACTCGGGAACAGTAGTAGATGAGTCAACATCATTTTCGAGTAATTCTTGAGCATATTCTCGTGGGTCTGTATAATGTAGATACTCATCTCGTTCATCTTCCACGATCATGTTGTGCATAATAATACATGCCATCATTATTTTCCACAATAAATCAACACTCCATGCTAAAGCTGGATGACGTATAATTGCCCATCGAGCTTGTAGTACCCCGAAGGCGCGCTCAACGTCTTTTCTAGCACTTTCTTGAAATTTAGTGAACAATTTTTGTTTAGGGGTTTGGGGAGCAGTTATCGCATCGATGAATGCTGCCCATTTTGGATATATTCCATCTGTTAAATAATACCCTGTATGGTACGTATTTCCATTCACCGTGTAGGTAACTTTTGGAGCTTGACCATTTAACACATCATCAAATACAGGGGACCGCTGAAGTACGTTGATATCATTATTTGACCCGGGTGTCCCGAAAAACGCATGCCAGATCCACAGGTCCCTAGAAGCAACAGCTTCTAAGATTATAGTGGCGGTTCGTGATCTTCCTTGATACATCCCTTTCCATGCACGTGGACAATTTTTCCACTCCCAATGCATGCAATCAATACTGCCCATTAAGCCGGGAAAACCACGACGTTCTCCGTCACGAAGGAGACGATTAATGTCTTCAGTTGTTGGCCTTCTTAAGTACTCACTGGAAAATTGAGATATAATTCCTTCGACAAAATGTGAAAGAGAATCTCGTACAGTAGTAACGCCCAACTTAAGATATTCGTCAGCTTGATCAGCCGCGGTGCCATAAGCTAACATTCTTATTGCCGCTGTGCATTTTTGCACACTTGAAGCACCTAGTCGTCCTGGTGCATTCGGGTTTTGTTGGAAGTGTCTGTAATTTGCACTTAAGACACTCACAATACGCATGAAAACACGGCGTCGCATGCGAAACCTCCGTCTAAACATGTGTTCATTATATATTGGTTGACTACTAAAGTAGTCCATAAGCTATAAACTTCAAATAAATCACAAAATTTCAAATAAATTCAAAATTTGAAATTTAAACTTATGAACATTCTGGAAAAATACCATGACACTCATAATGTTCAAAAACTTAGGTTAAAAAATTCGAAAATTTTCCGGAAAAACAATGTTGCGGTTTATCGATTTTTTAATAAAATAATCATAAAAAAAACATGGAAAAATTATATTCATTAACTTTTCAATTTTAGATCTGAAAAAGATAATAAAATGAACCATTAGACGTTTTTCCTAAGTCATAGATTATGTTTTATTAATTTTTCACTAATAATGTCACTATTTATGCTATTTTTCTTCAAAAATCCATAAATCATGCAAAAAGACTTATTTATAGCCAATTATTTTACACACATATTGTAAAATTGCATGTGACAACATATTAATTTTCTATGACCAGATTCGAAATTTATCTTATATTAACCTATTTTTCACCTAAATCCGAATTTAATAATGAAAAATTCATTTTTCGAGCATAACAAGTCCAAAAATTATGAAAATTTACAGGTTATCTCAAAATAATATATTTGACAACATATCCAAAAATCAATGGAAAATTCAAAGTATAGCTAATTTTAGACCAAAAATGACATTTTTACTCATAAAATCACATTTAAATGCCATTATTGTAAATTATGAACAATAAAAAACCGTAAATTTAACCAAAATATCCTAAAACATTTTAGGACCAGAAATATTAACATGCATGGATTAATTTCGTGATATATCATAATAACACAAATTTTACAAGTTTTATATGTTATTCTTATAACTCGGAAAAACTTTTAACCGATTTGCATGCAAACAACCGTGGCTCTTGATACCGATTGAAGGAAATGTAGATCTATATACACTAACATACTCATATATGTCTTAATTAATTTGTCATAAAATTAAATACGGATTTTATGCATGCAAACAATATGAAAAAAAGAGGAGAAATCATGTTCTTACATTGGTGATTTCGGTTTTATTGGGCACAAAAGAAATCTCCTTTTCTTTTGTTCTTGAGCTTTCCTAAGATGGAAGAACAAGATCCAAGTGTAGGATCTCTCCTTAGGATTAATACCCAAAGCTTTCTCTTAATTAAGATTAATATTATGAGAACTAGTACAATATTAATCTAGAAAAAAATTGACCCAAAAATATTATAATACTCTTAATATTTTCGGTTTATAGAGAGAAGAAAAAGAGATTTATTTTTCTCTCTAGAATACTAATTTTGGATGAGTGAATGAATGAATGATAATTTACAACATTTTGTATATTATTAGGTAAAAATTATGAAAAACCATGAGGGTCCATCTCGACATTCTTCCATTTAGCACTGGTTTTTCAAACAAGAACTTGATCAGGTCCATTTTTGAGTAGACACTCACACTGTAGCTAAGCATGTAATGTCTTAATTTCTTTATTGCCCAGACTAGGGCCAAACACGTCTTTTTAAGAGGTGTATAATTTACTTCATAGTCTAAGAACTTTTTACTGATGTAGTAAATAGCTCTTTCTTCTTTGTCAACTATTTGGGCTAACATAGCCCCCATTGCTATATCCGTAACAGTTAGATATAGTGATAACGGCAGCCCGGCTACTGGTGGGCTTAATACTGGTAGAGAAGATAACACTTCCTTTATCTTATCGAATGCGGCTTGACACTGGTCATCCCACATAACATGCTCTCCGACCTTTAGTTTCTTAAAGGTCGGCTCACAAATTATGGTCAATTTCGCGACGAAATGGCTTATGTATTGAACTCTTCCCAGGAAACCTCGAATTTCTTTCTCGGTCTCGGGATGGGGCATTTCCATAATGGCTTTTATCTTTGATGGGTCTACTTCGATGCCACGGTGGCTAACGATATGACCCAACAGTTTGCCAGAGGTGACCCCGAAAGCACACTTCTGCGGATTCAGTCTCATGTTGTACTTTCGTAATCTTCCAAGAATTTTCGTAGTGCCCCAAGATGGCCACTACTCTCCTTTGACTTGACTATCATGGCATCGACATAAACTTCATCTTCTTTGTGCATCATATAATGTAGCAACGTCGTTGCTGTTCTCTGGTACGTTGCCCCGACATTTATCAAACCGAAAGGCATTACTGTATAACAATAGGTTCCCCATTGTGACGTAAATGTTGTCTTATGCATGTCTTCCTCGGCCATCTCAATGTGATTGTAACCGGAATATCCATCCATGAAATATAGTAATGCATGATTTGCGGTATTGTCAACCAAGATATCGATGTGAGGTAATGTATAGTCATCCTTCGGACTAGCTTTGTTCAGATCCCGAAAGTCCACGCACACGCAAACCTTACCATCTTTTTTCGGTACTGTCACTACATTGGCGACCCAAACAGAATATTCTGGCACCATGATGAACCCGGCTTTGAGCAGTTTATCAATTTCTTCCTTAACTTTTAAAAACCACTCGAACGTATTCTCGCGTAGCTTCGCTTTACTCGTTTGAACCTGGTTTGATCGGGATCCTGTGCTCTACAATTTCCCTATCAATTCCTGGCATGTCTTTGTAAGACCATACGAAAACATCTTTGAACTCAATCAGCAGGGCAATGAACCATTGTCTCTCTACGGGATCTAAGGTAGTTCCTATCTTAAGCTCTTGTGGTTCTAGGGTGGTTCCCACATTGATAGTTTTGGTATCTTCGACACCGAGTTTCTTTGGTCGTATTTTTCTAACCCTTTAACCAATTGTGGAGGTGATTCTACTGAAGGAAATGTAGATCTATATACACTAACATACTCATATATGTCTTAATTAATTTGTCATAAAATTAAATACGGATTTTATGCATGCAAACAATATGAAAAAAAGAGGAGAAATCATGTTCTTACATTGGTGATTTCGGTTTTATTGGGCACAAAAGAAATCTCCTTTTCTTTTGTTCTTGAACTTTCCTAAGATGGAAGAACAAGATCCAAGTGTAGGATCTCTCCTTAGGATTAATACCCAAAGCTTTCTCTTAATTAAGATTAATATTATGAGAACTAGTACAATATTAATCTAGAAAAAAATTGACCCAAAAATATTATAATACTCTTAATATTTTCGGTTTATAGAGAGAAGAAGAAGAGATTTATTTTTCTCTCTAGAATACTAATTTTGGATGAGTGAATGAATGAATGATAATTTACAACATTTTGTATATTATTAGGTAAAAATTATGAAAAACCATGATGGGTTTTTGTCTTCTCAAAACCGTGTAAGAGGAGGGATTTTGGGGAGCCAATGCATGCACACATTTGTCTTCACAATGAGTATTAGGGTTGCATGGCTAGGAATGTAGGTAATCATTGTGTTCTCTTATTAATTAAACAAACACAATATTAGCTTTAATCACCCCTAAATTTATTATGCATTTTTAACATATTAAAAATCAATGTATTATTAAAAATACGTCACATACAAAATTGACTTAGCAATATCATAATTACTTGTACCAAAATATTTTTACCATTTATAAATCACAACAGATTGTATTTATAATAATTCATTCAATTTTTGATTGTTTCTTTAAACAATAATTTCATCCGAGTAATTATACAATTTGATTACTCAGACCGTATCTCATTTAATCACATTTCAATTTGATACGTAAATTTTACTTCCAAAATCGTCCGTCAATTTTTAAGTAAATTAACTCGTAACATTATACGATTAATCAAATAATCAATTAAGAGTGTTGCCCTATAGGTATGACCTAGGGGGTCAACTGATCACCACCGTCGCACGACAGTAATGTCAAACTCTAGTCAGCCAATCATTACCGATATATGTTGACCAATTGACAGTAACAATATTACTTCTCAATTGTATTCTTTATAATGAGGTTTAAACATGTGATCATCATGATCAATAGTCGTGATCGCATTATTGTCGGAGGACACATATTCCAACATCTACCTCCTCTTCCTCTTCTTCAACCCGTTCACCTTCGGCCTCATTCTCAATATCACTACTAAAACAATTGTTTTCAAAAATTGAATTGCAATGTAAATAAAACAATTCGTAAGCAAACTGGTTCATCTTATTATTGATTTGAAACTATGCGAAATGCGCTAACATTTGAGCCAACTGATCAGAGGTCAGTGGCGAGACAACAGAGGTACCCGAGACAGGCCTCGAGATACCAGAATTAGAAAGGGGTGCATTGAAAGGAAATACTTAGGAGGGGTGGCTTCGACACCTGACTCCTTAGACTCAAACTTAGGACTCTTATCAGACTCAGACTAAGACTCAGAACCGTCATCCTGTTTGAACATTTCTCCTTTTCCCGTAGTCAACTTGAAGAGGAGTCCCCTATTGTCGGCCCATTTAACAATTTTTCGCCATCCAGAGATAGTCCTCTTAGGATCTTCGCTCGGTGTTACCCTATTTCTTTCTTATCCTAAGAGGAGACCCAATGCCCTCCCATCTTCGATAAGGGTCGAATCGTTCTTTTCGGGTACTACGGCTAGCACGTCTTCAAGGATGTAGTAACAGTCTTGGAATATTTCAATTCCAGGAACCATCCTTTTATTCTTCCAATCGTAAATGGGTTCGGGAAAGTCCAAACATGGTTCATTTTCTCCGGCCCTCACGAAATACTCATTTAGAATCAATAGGTATGGCTCCATCTCGATTTCTCGGTCTTCGACCGATTTCTTCTTCGTTTTCAAAAGATCTTTTTCAACGGGCTCATATCCAAGCCCAAATGTTATTCCTTTTGGGACTGCTAGTTTTAGTACAATCGTGTCTTTCCTTCGGGGGTACATAGAAACACCGAAGTACTTTCCCGTTTTGAGGATTATCTCAAAAACGTGACTTCCTGTGTATAGGTCCATGTTTCCTAACTCGGAGCTAGATTTGATCATGCTTATGACTTCAGAACCACAAGTATCATTAGCGGTTTCGAGACTTACTTCGTAGGTGACATCGCCTCCGGCCACCACGATGGGTGTGGCGTCAATGGTGATGGTTCCATCTTTGAAAGGGATCTTGATCTTTCGGTGTAGGGTGGAGGACACGGCCTTTGCTGCATGGATCCACGGCCTTCCCAATAACAGATTGAATGATGAGGCTACATCGATAATTTGGAAACACACTTTCCTTTCAATGGATCCTGTTTAAATTACCAAATCGATGATTCCGGATACCTAACAGATACCTAACCATTTGGGTAGTTAAAGTGAAATCTTTCTTGTCCAGGCCCAACACGTGGGCAGTTCTTAATGGTAGGATATTGACAGCTGACCCGTCGTGTCATTGGGATGTGTTTTTGGAGGCACGCTACCGCAATATATATGGGCAAACAGTGCCTTGGGCCAAATGGAGGTATGTCTTCATCTGAAAAGGTCACGGCATTAGTGAGACGTGGTTGACTTTAGGCGACGTAGGTGACCATATCATCTGGAGTAGTACTTTGGGATACAGTCATGTTCATTAGTGCTTGCAGCAAGGCTTGACGGTGTTCAAATTATCTTAAGATTAGTAGCGAAATGGAGACATCGGCCTTAGTCTTTTGGAGCTGCTTAATGAGGGAAGCCTCTGAGGTCGACCCTTCACTAAGTGCCTCGACTAAAGTAGGTTCCTTTGAGGATCCCTTATCTGGAACATCCTTGGCAATAGAAGTGTGGGTCACCTTATCAACTCAATAGGGGCACCCAGATCGAGTCAAATGATTGGACTCAAGGACATCCTTCCTTAGTTTCAAGATTTCATCTTGGGTTCGTGGGACAATCGCCGCTTTGGTAAGGTAGATATCATCTTCATTATCGTCCCAAATTCCATGGATTTTATTCCCACTCCGGAGAATGTATGGTGTGCAGTCGATTCCGAAATCCCCAAATCAAACTTCGTTCTTCGGGCTTGGAAGGTACTTTGAATAATCAATGAACTCCTTCCCTACAAAGAAACCCTTTTGGCGAAAAACGGGCCGGATCAAATAAGTTATATCAATATTGTTTTCGACAAATACGGCATTCGTGTGATCGCCAAATGGGTTGGTCACGTTATTGGGTTTGACCGTCGGGATTGGGAGCGTTCCACTCTCGATCATATCTTGTATTTCATGTTTGAGACAGGAATAGTTGTCCGTGACATGCCCTTTGCCTTGATGGTATGAAAAATACGCGTCAGGCTTGTACCATTTATTTCGTTGTTCCAATGGTGGTTAAGAAGTTCGGCCAATGGGGTTCAATTTCCCCTGGGACATGAGTCTTTCTAAGGCGTATGTATAGGTACATCCTATGTCAGTAAATGCTCTTGTACTAGAGCATTGAGGCCTTTTGGAAGTTCCTCATGTAAGGCTAATAGCTTGAATATGGTTGGCACTAACATGTGCCTTTGATTTAGAGGAAGAGGCCCCAGTATACCCCTTTGGTTTCTCTATCTCAGCAGCTCGTAGGTCATCTTCGAATTTCCTCCCACACCTTGTCAATTCTTTGAAAGTGCTAAAGTTTTGATACTTCAATACATCACGGTAGACGGGTCGGAGATTCTTCACAAACTTATCTACCATTTCTGTTTCTTCGGGTTTTCTGGCTATCTTCACGCTCTCTGCGCGCCATCGGGCCAGGAAATCAGTGAACCCTTTCTTTTTATTTTGAGTCATAACTTCCAGAGTCCTCATAGTGGTTTGGATCTCTGCATTATGAGCATAATGTTTGCAAAACTCTACGGTGATATCCTCAAACGTAGGGTAGTTCTTTAGTTCAAGGTTATAAAACCAGGCCCTTGTGTGTTCCCTCAAAGACTGAGCAAAGATGGTAGAAAGCACACTTGCAGGTACACCTTTCAGGGCAAGGTGTAGGGTCCTCCGTTCCTTTAAACTTTGGGATGTCAGTGAGCAAAAAGTTCTTAGGGAGTTCATCTTGGACCGGAGCATAGGTCTTAGAGTTCTCATAATGGATGCTCTCCCCCTGAGAGAGCTTCAGTTGATCTTCGATAAGCTTGAACCATTTTTCTAATTCAGTCATTTCTGGTGGGATAGTAGCAATGTTTTCCCCATTGATCTTAGCCTCAATGGCTCCCAGTCGAGTCATCATCAACTCCAAAGTCTCACCCAGCTTAGTGACGGCGGCTTCCATTGCTTTCTTTCGGGTTTGAGGTGGCCTTTCTATAAGAAAAACCCCGAACCAATCAATACTCGAATCAAAATCCCCTGCACAAATAAGGACTCGACTCACAAACTTGACCTTTGAGTTAACTTGACTCAAAGACAGAACTAGACCCAGAAAATGAGCTAAGTGGCTTACTTGTAATAGGGTCACATGGGAGAGGGGTCTAGACTTAACAAGGGCTACGACTCAACTCAATTAACTTCTTGACTTGGACTTGGCATCGACTTGGTGTGACTAACGCGTGACCAAACATGGTTCATGGCTCATGGAAAACGTACTGGGTGATCTATATTGGATGTTTGGTGGTTTAACTTTGACCAAATGGTCGACATGCTTGACTTGGACCCAAAAGGTGGCTTGGGCAACCCACTAGGGTCGTGTATTGGCTACACACGCGGTTCACTTGAACATATGACATGACCAAACTTGACTCGAAACATATTCTATACTCGGGAACGGTTCAGTGGGAAAAACATTTGGGAATCGGATGATTTGAAAATGAGATTTTAAATGGGCAGCATGCCGGCTATAAAATGCTCATTTTGGTCAAAAAAACCTACATCTAATTAAGCAGCATTCCGAGTTTCAAAACATGCTTGATTTGAAGACGGTTTTCGGAAAAAAAAAACGGTTTGGACAAAAACAGTGGAGATTTTCGGAAAAAAAAACATGGAGGATGATCACATAGCACATAAGCATTCTCATATCAATCATGCATGAACCTAGACTCTTCTAAGTCTCGGCCGGTCCACTAATTGGGTTTATGCCAATGATCCACCTTATCAAAGAAAGTCAAGCCTCCCATACGTAGAAGTGTGCAATATGGTAAGAGCAAGTACTTAAAGATCTCGGGGGTACCATCTTGATATTTAAATTGGCATAGTGGACGTCACCTCCTAACCATTGAAATCGACTCAATAGGTGAGGTGGTCCTTTTAAAGTCTCAAATGGGTGCATGTATGCAAAACGAATCATAGTGTTAGTCCTATTAGCCATCATTTTCCTTTTCAAGTTACAACTCCCCAGCGGAGTCGCCAAAATGTGGATGTGGGAAAATGGAGGGTATTATCCACGGGGTTGAAAATCGTCTTGGAGTCGCCACCAAATTTAAGGAAATTTGGGAACCATTTTTGAAAATGAGATTTGAGTTCATTGTTGAAAGTACGTGATAAGAAGTTCGTTAATAAAACACCTACCCCGCCCGTTGCAATAACGGCCTCTACTTAGGACTATTTTGGCTAATTGGATAAGACTATGATCGTTGTATGAGAGTGCAAAACACCATTTTGATCCTAACATGTGAGCTTGGTTTCTAATAGTTTAATGCATTTAATCTACTTTGTCCAAGTGATTTAGCATGTGAGGTTGATTTGAACTATACTAACAAGCATTCACGACATGGCTTAGATGGGAGTGGGGGAGCCGTTGGGGAGCTAAGCTATTACAACGCAGACGATTCTCGTCGACTCAATGTGCAAACAATTGAATTAAAGATACAACTTGATCTAAGTACAATTGATAAACATGACACACGACACAAACTAGCCTACTTAGGCCTCAAAATTTGTGCCAATGGTGAGGCCACGGCTCACATAGGTCTTCGTCCTTAGCCTCATCATCGTTTTGCACACTCACTTCGATTTAATTGATTAAATACTTAAATTTAACCAACTAAAACAAAGGTGTTGTAAAATCATTTTAACTCAAAATAAAGGACTAACTTGACCCATATTTGAAATACAAATTATATTGCTTGAAATTATAAGGGAAAATTGTTAATTACAGCCTTTTAAAAAACACTTTTTGAAAATTACAGCCTTATATAATTTTTTTTTTGTAAATTACATCCATTATCTTACTTTTGATGAAAAGTTACAGCCAAAACATATACTCAGGCGGAAAATTGATGCAAATTTGAATTTTTGTCACTTAAGTTCATCTTTTATGACGAAATTGCCCTTATCTTAATCTTTTATATTCTCTTATCTTCTTCACATTTTATTTGGATATCATCTCTTTTAATTCTCCATATCTTCAACATTCTCACCTAATAAATCTTCCAATTTACCCCTTTCTTCAACATCTATTCTAATCAATTTAATTGAATGAGACAAATGATAAGAATAATATCTCAAATATAGATAATAAAAAGAAGAATATACCAACTCATACACCTACCCCTAAACCATCGTCGGTTTAATGATTAATATATTTAATAAGATGACTTACAGAAAACGGCTATAATAATCAATTGCCCTTTCTGCTACTACCCCTTTGGCACACAAACCAGTATTGTTTGGCGCATATGCATGCTTTGATCCGGGGTTGGCACCCCTACCAAATGCTTATGAAAAATGAAAACAAGATCAAAACTAATTTTAGACATAAACCCTAAAATTCAATTCAATCTTAGTAATAAAAATTAGGGGAAATGGGGATGGATTTCAGTAGGGGGATTGGGAATCGATTTGAGTAGGGAATGGATTTTGTTCAAATTAAAAATAATTATGGTGTATGAACACTTATTCTTCCAAGTAGAAATTAGGGGAAATTTTTAGAGAGTGATGAGGAAGATATGAGATTTTAGGGTAAAATGATATGAGAGAGGTAAGAAATCTGGGTAAGTAAGCTATAAGGCCTATAACACAAGACAAGGGTATATCGGTCATATAAAAAATTCACCGGAATCCTCAACTTGGCGCAATTTTAGAAGAAAAGTGTTATTATGGATGTAATTTACAAAAAAAAATTATATAAGGCTGTAATTTTCAAAAAGTGGTTTTTAAAAGGCTGTAATCAACAATTTTCTCAAATTATAATGAAATAATTACAACGATTAAATAACAATAACAATTGAAATAAAACCGCAATAATTAAACAAAGCAAACAAAATTGATCCAATGATGGCACGAAGGCCGAGGCATCACACGGCCAAAACGCATGGCCAAAATTGACTATTCTAGTCATCGAGTGTCATGAATCGGATACCAAGCATGCGCGATTTAACTAGCGAGAAATTGTCATAAGAAGAGATGAATTCATTAAATTCTTTAAAGAAATTCATTTAAATCGTCCTATGTCGGGTTTTGTATGACCTATGAATGTCTAATTCAATTAACATACTTTCTACATATTAATTTGGCCAAGTTACGATTTAGCAATAATAACGATACAAATAAACATACATGTATCATAAATCAAATAAAGCAAAACGAACATGTGAATTAATCTTAAATATTTCATAATTAAAATTAAAATAAGTTATTAAACATGTGAATTAATCTAATTACTTCGTAATTAAAATTAAATAGGGTGTAAAACATGTGGAAATGAATTAAACTAACCAAAATTTCATTTTTATTAATTTAGAACATGTTATCGTCATACAATTGCAAACTATTTCGTTTTATAATATTAAATATGATAATTATTCTAACTAACATGTTATCGTCATAAATTGAAAAAACGAACATATGATTAACATACTATTTATTCTAAACAGTAATTAAACATCATTAGCATCATAATTACAAAACATATTAACTAACATGAGACGATAATTAAGAGACGATAAAAAACAAACAAAAAGGCCCTTAGGCCGCGGCATACACGAGGAAGAGCTAGGAAAGAGATGAGTCGGGATTTTGTGCACCCACAACTTACATGTAGACTTGGACACCACTCGGGATCTCCTATGCAAGTGTTGCTTAGAAGGCGCGTCGTCGACGATTGTAAAAACAATCAAATTTAAATCCGAAAGATGTTCTGGAATCCTTAGACTCCAAAGATTTTATTTTTAACAAAAAACCAGACCAAAAACGATTGTAAAATGACTTAAAACGGACGAGAACAGGGGATGTCCAGAACGCGAGAGAACACGAAAAAGAGAGCAAATCGATGCTCTAATGTTCGTCTAATCTCTGTGTGAACTTTGTGCTTTGTTTCTGGTTATGAGAGAAGTTTAGGGTTACTTTGTAACGTGAGAATGAAGGGCAATTGCTAGAGTTTCGAGTGCTCTCAAAACCGTGTTCTTCCGTCCCCTTTTTTAGTGTGTATGTGTTTGTTTATATAGGAAGAGGGAATGGGGGTGCTAGGGTTCGGTAATTTGGCTGGTATGGAGGCTTAGGAGTTGGCTTATGGAAGGAGTAAGAGTGTTTGGTTGAGATATACAGTATGGAAAGATATAATTCGGTTTTGGGAAAAGATAAACACATGATATTGTGTTTCTGTTTTGTGGAGATTTCATGATCTGGTATTTTTTAAGGGAAATATTTTCTCTTAATTGGGGAATAAGTAATAGAAATAAGGGAAGGGGATGGCCTTGGATGGGGCTCGAAATTGAGACGGGTTGCCTCCTGTTTTACCGCGGCAAATTAGGGTACGAGTTGGGTTAGGGGTTATGGGTTTGGTACGGGTTTTGGTGTGGGTTTGGGTCAGGATAGATGATGGGTTAGTGGGCTAGGTGGTGGTGTGGTCTAAGCTGGGTTGGGTGGTGGTTTGGGTGTCGGGTTTGGGCTCGAAAAACAGGGGAAAGGGGGTTGTAGGTGGGCTGTTTGGGTGTCGGGTTTGGGGAAGAAAAAAGCAGGGGATGGGTGGTGTGTATGGGATGGCTCGAAAAAAGCTATATGGGATGGCTCGAAAAAAGCTATATCTCAAAACTCGTGTCCAAAACCGTTTAAAAATCGAGCTTAAAACCGTCTCAAAACTTCGTTTAAAACCGCTTAAGAAAATCAATTCTTCGAATTAAAATAAAGCGATGAAATACAAAACCGTCACACATTTTATTTCAAATAAATTCAAAATAAAGACTTTGAAGAATAATTTATTTTTCAAATAAATTATAAAAGCTTTAATTTTTAAATAAACTTGAAAATATGAAAACCGATGAAATAAATTTCAGTTATTTCGAAATAATTTAAATTTCATTTAAATTATAAAAACCGTCTAATAACGCTTGTCCTGCATCACAAAACGAAATCCACTAATGATCGATGTAAGTAAACATGTGTCCTATCATCATCGGGTATTTTGTCGGGATTTCTGTAAATTCCAATATCGACGGATATGGGTATCTACAATTTGTAAAGAAGGACGGGACCTTGAGGCTATGCATCGATTATAGGAGTTGAATAATGTCACCGTCAAGAACAAGTACCCTCTACTAAGGATCGATGATTTGTTTGACCAACTTAGTGGAGCCGGAGTATTTTCAAAGATTGATCTACGATCGGGCAATCACCAATTGAATATCAAGGATGAGGATATCCCAACGACCGCATTTAGATCAAGGTACGGGCATTATGAGTTCGTAGTGATGCCATTTGGGTTAACAAATGCACCGGCCACTTTCATGGATCTCATGAATAGAGTGTTTAGTCCGTACTTGGACAAATTCGTGGTGGTATTTATAGACGATATTTTGGTCTACTCCAAGACCAAGGAAGAGCACGAGGAGCACCTAAGAATCATTTTGCAAACCTTGAGGGATCACCAACTCTATGCTAAGCTTAGTAAGTGCGAGTTTTGGTTGGAGAAGGTGGCTTTCTTAGGTCATGTGATATCAAGGGAAGTAGTTGCCATGGATCCTACCAAGATTGAGGTCGTGTCTAAGTGGGTGGCACCCAAGAATGTAGCGGAAATTCGAAGATTCCTAGGCCTATCCGGGTATTATCGCCGATTCGTGAAAGACTTCTACAAGATTATTAGACCCTTGACATCGTTAATGAGAAAAGAGAACTGTTTCATGTGGGACAGGAGTTGTGACCGTGTTTCTAGAGGGGTAGGGCGTATTACACAAGTAAAAGTAGCACGAGTTTTCTTAATTCTTTTACTTAGTCGGTCAACACCTAACCTTATAGTAGCTTTTAGTTGGTCATAGCGCATTAGCTTCATGATACCCGACTCACCGCCTTTCACCTTGAGACTTTCATGGGATGTAGAATTTTGGCTTTTATAGTGTCGGGTGTGAACTTCGGGGACGAAGTTCTTTTTAAGGGGGGAAGATTATAATACCTCGCATTTATAAAGTCTGCACATGACCGAGTAAAAGGTCCACTCGGCCGAGTGCAACTCCACTCGACCGAGTGGAGGACCGAGTACGCTTTGGCAGTAGGCTGGAAGTCTGGAAAAGTAGTCACTCGACCGAGTGACCATCCACTAGACCGAGTGGAGCCCCACTCGATCGAGTGGTGATGTGACTCATATTTGCACACATTTGGTCCTCTAACTAGCCTCGTTCCTATGCTTTCTTGCATGCATTAGGGTCGTTTCTTATCTTTAGCTTCCTACTTTGCATATTCTTTAAGGTTTTTGCGTCCTTGGTAGCAGAGGAATGCTAACCTTGCTTTTATGGAGCAAAACGAAGCTAAATGGATCGCATCTAACGACCAAGCAACAAAGAGGAGACCAATACTAAAGGCCTAACTCAATAAAACATGTATTTGGGCAATGATGAAGGACCCCCAAGGCTCCTCAACGATCCCCACGAATCATGAGGCACCCAATTGAAGAAGAAGCCAAACTGATCTATGAGACGGGCGTCCCAAGCTCAGCCCGAGCGTCCGGAAGATCAAGACGGGCGTCCTAAGACTCAGCCCGAGCGTCCCACAAGCAGGACGGGCGTATTCCTTTACAGCATGGGCGTCCAACAGGGCAGGTCGAGCGTCTCCTTGAGGGACTTGTAAGGCGTTAATCTTCATTTTAGGGACTTAATCGTCATTTAAGCCCTTAGTTACCCTAATACTTGTACTTAGTATAAATACCCCATTGTATTAGGAGATTAATCACCAAGTTTTTACCAAGTTTTAATCAAGCTCTAATCAAGTTATTACACTACATTAGCTTAATTACACATTAATCCTTCTTTAATTATTGTTCAAGTATTCTTAGATCTAGTTGGGTAATTTGAAGATTATTGGGTTATTATTGGAGAATTGACAACTCTTCATCAATCAATCAAGTTTTCTTCTATTATTCTTTGCTTTATATTTGATCATCCTAAGTTAGTATAATTTTTCTACTCTTTACTTAATCCTTGTTTATTGTTTTACTCTTTCATCATGTTTAGACTTGTTAACGTGATTGACACCCTTGTTAGCATGTTTTCCATGATCATGAGTGAGTAGTCTCCTAACTAGGGTTAATGGGGGATTATGGGAGTTAATCATGGAGTAGATCTTTACTTATAAAGTTCATATGATTGCTTGCTTGTTGTAGTTTCAACTTATGCACATGTTATGCTTGATGAAATGCTTGATTGACAACCTAGCATGAATCTCTTATCCATTCAACAAGATTTGTAAGACATAAATTAACTCAAGGCTTGTTAGACCACGCATATAGTTGAATAGGGAGAATTAAGTCAACTTGTCGGAGTTGTAAAGTCTTGACCGACTCGGCTCCGAGACCCAAAACTTTCTAGGAATTGTAAGATATAAACTAACTCGATGCCACTACAACAATAATTTGCTTGCATCTATGAAACTTGTTTATATGATCTCACCATGATTCCCTTATGAACCCATGACACCTTAGTGCTTTAATAAATTATTTACAAACCCCATTTACTTGTTATGCTTTGCTTTCATTTGTTTACATTTCCTTTGTTAAGTAGTTTAGATTGCAAACTTCAAACTCAACCCAAATTGTGACACCAAAGACATAGCTTTCTACAACCGATAAATCAATATAATACCCGTCCCTTGGGATCCGACCTTTACTTAACTCTCTACTAAGAGTAGTTTGTTGAGATTATAAATAGTGTTTTGGTTGGTAAGCTTAGACGACAAAGTATGAACCGAATCAAGTGGACCGCTCACTCGACCGAGTACCGGTCGAGTTCAGCTTATACGGGAAGTTTGTTTGGTGGGAGGTCGATTTCAAGGCTTATCTTTTCAAATTTCCACACCAAAACCCTTCCTAACCCTATTCCCACCACTCTCTACACTCTCAAAAATCTCTCTAGAATATTCACCCAACAATCCTCTCTAAACCCTAGCCTCCCCAAGTAAAGATTTCCTATCATTTCCTTCCTTCTTGTTCATCCATCTTTTGTAAGTCGGTTTATGTTTTATTTCCCCTAATCTTATGCTAGTTACCTTAATTTATCATTAGTAGTTATAATCTAATTAATTAGATTATGGAATTTAGATGGATAATTAAGGGGTTTAATTAGTATAGTTATTATAGTAGATTATGGTAATGAATGTAGTAATTAAATGTGTAGGAAGCTTCATTGAGGAGCACTTCTAGTGGCTAGCTTGAGGATTTGGCAAGGTAAGCTTGAGGTAGAGTTTTCCCTACTTAGCTATAATGATATGGGTGCTTAATTGTGCATTTATTGTCATTAATTACATTTGTCTCATGGTAGTTGCATTATAACATGTTCTTGATAAGTAGGGTTTAATATATAATATGACTTTATGATAATTATGTGTAGACACCTCGTTTCTGCACCTCCAGCCAACCACCCAGTGATGATTGGGCCACATGTTTAATTATGTGGAGCGATTTATGACATTTCATAAGTTCGTCGACACGTGATAGCTCAAACAACCGAGTCAACCGCATGGTCGTCATCTACACGCCGACACGGTCGTTTTGACATTAATTAGAGTTAATTTGGAGTCCGGGTCAAAAATCGCTTCCATTTTATGAACCGTCTGAAACCCGAGTCGGAATATTCTGGAATTGTTCGGAGTAATATTCCTAAATTTTATCTATTACCATGAAAATATTTACCTTACGGAATAAGGAAGCCTACATCTTCCCTAATTCCTAAATCAACCGCGGAAATCTTTCTTGCTGAGGAGGAAACTGCGTAAGAGAAAACGCAGCAGGTAGTGCGCCTCTTGGAAAGGTCGCAGTTCCTGCTGCGCCTCTTCCTAGACTGCTTTTTCTCCAGTTTCCGGATTTCTTCCGAATTTCTTTCCTAATCCTACTTTTTCCATAATTCCTCCACGTGATTAGTATAAATAGAGGCCTCCGCCTCACATATTTCTCAAGCGAGTGTCCGCCCTTCTCTTCTCCCTTTGCATTCTAAGACCGTGCTCTTAGTTTTCGACGCCTATGTGCTTGATCAATTCAACCACGTAAGCTCGGATCATTCTGAGTACCAGTCACGTTTGCATGACCGACCAATTTGACCACTACACTCAAATCAACTCAATCAATTTGTTCTAAATCCTCTTTAGAGGGCACTTTCATATTACATCGAGTCGAGCAATCACTAATACGACAACTTAGTTAATCTCGCTTCGTCAAACATGTAAGTCTGAGGGTGTAAATCCCAAATTTATTGATTGTATTTTATTTTGTATTAATTAATGTACGAGTTTATATCACAAGTACGTTTAAAACCGTTTTCAAAATCCTTCTTTCAAATCTATTTTTCAAAACAGCAGTGAATAACGTCCTAGAAGAAACGCATCAGCAGATACGCCTTCTGGAAGGATCGCAGCATCTGCTGTGCCTCTTCCAGATGTTGCTTTTCTGCTGCTGCCTTTCTTCTTCTTCTTCCTCGAGTATCTGTTCTTCTCTTCTCTTTCGCTTTCTTTTATTCTTTCTTTCAAAATTCTTATATTTTTAGTTTGTAATTTATTTTCATTAATACTTTTCAATAATTCCGACCTAAATCACTTATAATCAATATTTGCGGTTTTTCGTCATTAAATTCGAACCCGGATTTAATAGGCTCGACTTGTTCATATCAAGTCCCTTGAATTCGTCTTTGATATATGATTATGATTCTGTTCCTTCATCAATCTTTATCTTCCAATTTCCATCTCTAATTCGAGTTTTGTATGTAAACCCGTTTTCGACATCGTAAAAAATATCTAACATGCAATATTTCATTTCAAATTCGCTTTTATCTCTTTATGACGATCCTTAATGTATGTAATTTGACTAAGTCACCTTCACTCGAGTTATATGACGGTAATCAACCTTAAACAACCAACGAACCATAACTATTTAATGAGACTGACTTTCACAGTTAGAACCCAACTCGAGAACAGACGCACGGTCTGATGCGCCTGATCTTCTAAAGGGATGCAATAGATGCCGCGCCTGTTCTGAGGTGGATTCTGCCTCTGAACTCGTCTCGTTCAGGCGTAGGCTTTCTACTTAAGGTTTTAATGGGCTATTATTCGTATTATCGCCAATAATTCACCATATTTTCATATTTTCTTTCTTTTATTGCTTTTATTTCCAAAATCCTTCTTTTTCAAGCGTACTTGTGACGTAAATTCAAGTTATTCTATTGTAATTCAATTGTAATTTTATTTCTTTTGTATTATTTATTTTATTCCGTATTATGTATGATTTATTTATCTTGCATTCACATGTAATCAATCTACCCTCCTACTTCGACCCAATTGGATGCTAAATTGTTTGTCAAACCGACTTAGTCTAATTCTCACATGCTAGGATTAATTTGTGGATGTTGCATTGCATGCATAGAATTGACAACATATCGAGTATAAATAATTTCCCTGATCATTAGTAGAAGCCGCTATCGAGGCGGGCGAGATTAGGTGTTCAAATAAACGACCTTCCTAATACGTACCCTCACCCCTTACTCAACATCTCTGTGAACATCCGTGTTCATTGGCATCACGAGAGTCATTCTAGACATAGAATGCTAATGGTAACGAATTTCTTATTCTTCATGTCACTACTTTGTGTCTTGACATGACGCGAAGTATTCGAACGGTTCCAATTTTCAATAAAAATTGGTGGCGACTCCATAAATGCAGGCTTGTCAAACCTTTCACCGGTTTCAATGGCTTTCAAATCGGTAATGGCCCATGACGTGCTTTGGCCTCGAGCCGGAGTTCCGTGGGAGAAGTGTCGTCGCCTCGAAACCAACGCGCGAGTGCGCGCGGCATGGGTGGCTGTGTCCACCTTTTGTGAAGGTAAGTATGGTGAATTGTCACAAGGTTGGTTACATTGCATTATAATATGTTAAAGAGCAATTAAATGAGAAGAAATGAATTGATGAAGAATTGAGCAGAATTATACTTGTTGTGTTAATATGATTGCATAGTTGTTTTGGTTGGACTTGTTTGGCTTGTTTATGGTGTGGTTGACAATGGAGGATATTGGAGGATTCTTGGTTACGATTTTGGAGACAGAAGGCGGTTGGAAAACCGTCTTCCGCTCAAGTCACCCTTGGAGCTTCCCACTCCAAGGGGGATGTAGTTGACCACCCGTTTGACTTCCCAAAAACGAGTTGACCAAGTAGATCTAGGGCACGTTTTTGGTTTATGTGACTCGATTTTGAGATGGGTTTTTACCCCTTCAACCGTGACTGACCTTGGGTGGTTTTGGGGCGGTTGTGTCGAGGGTTGAGAGGAGAGTTCAGTGGTAGTCATGGGTGGTGGTTAGGGTGGCCGTAGGTGGTGGAATATGAGTGTAAAAGGGGGTATACGGGCTATTTTGGCCGTGAGTCATTGTTGGTAGTGGTTGTCGTGGTTGCTGCTATGGTTGTCGTATGAGTGTTGCTGGGTGGTTGCTGGTGTTGGCAGGAGGGGGAGCCGGTGGTTGGCGGCTAGGTATTGGTGGTGTTTGGCGTGGTGAGTGTTGGGTGTGTTGTACGGTGGTGTTATGGTGGTTGTGTGTCGTGTTTTGGGCTGCCGTGGTTGTGGGCTGCTGGCCGTGGTCCACCACGACTAGTGGTGGTGGTCCACGGTGACAGCGGAAGCGGTGGTTGTTGGGGTTAAGGAGGGAGTACGGGTATGAGTCGGGATTTAATTATTAAATAATAGGTACGAGTCGGGATTTGAATTAAATTATTTTAAATTATATAATTATAATTTAATTAGATTTGTTAGTAATTAAATGTATTTAATTATTTTATTTAGGGGACTGTTTTTGTGTAAGATTATTATTATTATTCGGATTGTTTACAGAGTATGCTAAAAGGTAGGTTTATCCTACTCAGTTTCGATATTGTGTTTATTTGTTAAATCAGTCACCTGTCATTAATTGCATTGAATGAGTCGGTAATTGGCATGCTATATGGTATCTTGCATATTTGTGTTGTCTTTGTATGTCGGAGGACATGGTTGGTTATTTGTTGTTGAGGAGACGTGAAGCGGTTGAGAAACTCTCACGCTCGGGTCGCCTCTTGGAGCCTCCCACTCCAAGAGGGATGTGCACATTAATGACTTGAGTTTGGAGGGACTCGTGTAGTTGAGACACGACGTATGGCAGGGGATGCAGTTGGCTTCCGGGCCCGGTACGTCTGGGCGTGTCCCGGTGCCTGTTTTTGAGTTGTGGTGTCGTGGGCGTGTCCCTGGCACTGGTGGTTGTGGGTACGTCTGGGCGTGTCCTGGTACCGGCGTGGTGGTTGTTTGATAGCGTGTCATTCATATTATAGTCATGTTGCATACTCACACACTTTGAGTTTTGTCACACTTTATTTATTGAAATTGACGTTTGCGTGTCTGTGTAATTGTCATCTATTTCCGGGGTGGCCTGTGTCGATCCATATGATATTTTCGATCATATGGGGAGCAGGTTGAGTACATGTTTTGCTTGTTGACGTGATCGGGATTTAGGCTGCGCCGTGGACTCGGAGTCGAGTAGTGTAGCATAGATGACATAGTTGGTAGCCGACTTGTAATTTGTATAGTTCACATTTATTCATTTGTTTACATTTATGTAATCATTAAACTTGTTATTTATTTAAAGAGTTTCTTAATTGTAACTCCGATTTCACTGCCTCGGGAAACCGAGATGGTAACATTTCCTAATTAACTTGGCCGGGTAAGAAAGGGGTGTTACATCGACAATATGTTATTTTTTTTCAAATCGTACTTCCCCCCGATGATCGATTTGAAGAAAAAAAAAGAATCGTCATTTTCTGAACTCACAAACGCGAATTATGACCACTTAAAATTTCCCGTTTCCGAAAAATGGGTATTTTGTGCAAAAGTGTGAAAAGTTGGGATATCACCTAAATTTTTCGTAGTTTTTTCAAAAACGGATCAAAATCGATTGGATGGACCCATATGAGGGTGAAATAAACCGTTTATGTCCATTAATTGTAATTTTGATCATCTTCTTTGACAACCCCCTATTATTTAGGTTTTTGATTATTTATTATTTAAAAAATAGTTTTCCTTTAATTTGAGGCACCCTTTTCTTTCTTACTTGATTTCTTTGTTTCTGTTGTTTGTTTGTTTGTTGGTTTTGCTCTCTGGTGTTTGTTGGGTTTTTGGGTTTGCTCATTTCGATCTTCCTCTTCTGGTGGATGCGAATTATACTAACCCCACCCCACCCCACCCCACCCCACAAATTTTTCTCTCCTCATATCCACAATCCTCGATCATCTTTTTGTTTTTTTTTTTTAATTAAATAATTTATACCCATCTCGAAATCCTACTCTACTTTATAATAATTGCTGTTTTAGAAATGGAATTGAATTGAATTGAATTGAATTGTGGTAAAATGGTGAGAAATTGAGGTTGGTTGATTTGAATTTTAATAAATTAATTGGGATCAATCATAAATGAGAGATTCAATGTGGGTGGATGATGCTACTAATTTCCCATCTAGTTCAAATCCTCAACCTTTATCCATCAATCATTCTTCTAAACCAAGGTCAAGCTCTCTTTTTCTTATGAATTATTTGCTCTTCATTTTCTGTAAAATTAGCTCAAGATCTGCTGATACTGGGTTTATATAATTCATGTGGAGGGATTCGGGTTTTGCTGTACCAGATCGAATTTCCGGGTCCAAATGGAAAATGCATGGCTTTTATATTTCAATGTGCAGATTCATAATTTGATTCATACTCGGGTTTTGCATATGATTCAGATTTATAATTCAGCGTTGCTCCTACAGGATTGCCAGGGGTTTCGTTTTCTTTGCATGTTCTTATCTTGAATTGTTATTATAACGATATACGTACTTGTTTCATTGTGATTTTGTCATCATTTCATATGTTCTGAGCTTAGCTGGTATGTGAACAGAATGAGATGAATTGCGCTTGCTTCTCGTTGAATGCTCATCATGTTTTGTGCACTGGATGTTAGTTATTACGTCAGTGAAATGGCGGTCGACTCAATTAGTTCCCTTTTGAGTTGATGCCAACTGCTTCAGTGAAAGATTTCCTTTAATTGGTTTGTAATTTGTGTATCTTATTGTTCTAGCAAGGACAAGGATTGTTGCAATAGAGGCATATAAATTTAGCCGCCAAACATGCCCCATCTCTGCTTCACGCTGACTATTCCAATTTGTCTTGACATGCAGTGACAATGTCTTCAACCTGGTAGCACTTCGAGAGGTCACTCCCCGTACAAAACGTTTTAAAAGGTTGTGGGGAGATGTGAAAGGTTGTGCTGACTCTCTCCGCCAAATATTTGAGGCGGGAAGAGACGCAAGACGTGGACTCATTTCGTGGTAATTTTAATTGATTTGATACCTTTTGCTCTTATTATGTCAAAATAAATACTATAAATTTGTGTTCGAGTGTCCCAAATTTCGAGTTAATCTAGTTACTTTTATGTTGCGGAGTTTCTATTTTTGTATGCGTACTTCATGCAAGTAGCGTTCCAGGGTTGAGGCAGAGTCCTTCCGACATTTGTCAGCCCAATACTGCCCTCTTCTACCGCCTCCTAGGTCCACAATTGCTGCCACCTTTAGTCCAGATGGGAAAACGCTGGCTTCCACACAGTAAGTTGTTGATCTATTTCTTGCCTGCATGATGTGAAAGGAGTTGAATGGGGTGGTTCCTAATATAATAAGTTCTTTTCCCAGTGGAGATCATACAGTGAAGATAATAGATTGCCTAACTGGAAATTGTCTGAAGGTGCTCAGTGGACATCGGAGAACACCATGGGTGGTATGTTTTTTTGTTATTTATATTCCACAGTTTTTGTGCCATTATGTTATGTAATAAAGAGGAAAATGATTAAATTAATTTTGTCTAGCTCAAAAGGCCTCAACAAATCCAAAATTTAAGTTGCTCAAAGATCTTGTGTACGTCTATTTTGTTATGATTCTAGTTTCACCATGTAAATGAATATGTAGGCTCTTTCATCCTACAAGATCTTAAATGTCGTTTACAATAGTGTGTATGGGCGCACGGGTCAGTGGGGCACTTGCCAAAACACCAAAGGTTCTTGAAGCACGCCTTGTACAGTTGTACATAAGGCGCCGTTAGCGATTTTTCTTGTAGTTTCTATCTCTCAATTTATTTTATGATAGTTTTCCCTTTCTGCTTTTATCCCAGTCTGGTAGTTACTTACATGCTAATCTTCTTTGAAACTCAAAAAAAGGTATTATTTGCAAATCACAACAATATGAGGAGCATGTCTTTGCCTCACACCTTGTGCCTCTTAAAACTCAGATCTATTTGTTTTTGTCTTGTCTTTTTTTCAGAGTATTGGCTATAGCTACGCAAATGGATAGTGAGTAGCTATTGTTTTTCTCTTTTCAGGTTAGATTTCATCCAACATGTCCAGGTTTACTTGCTAGTGGAAGTTTGGATCATGAAGTTCGCCTTTGGGATGCATATACTGCAGATTGTATAGGGTCTCGGGATTTTTGTAATTACTTAAATTCCTTCTTTGGCTTCCTAAATGCTGACACAGCGTTCGTAGCTTCCTCCCCCCCTTCTAAATGTGATTATCTTGTGCAGACCGCCCGATCGCTTCTATTGCTTTTCATGCCAAGGGCGAGCTACTCGCGGTTGCTTCAGGACACAAGGTAATGATTTTTCTTTTCAGCTAAATTATCTGATCCTCATATTTGGTATGTTTAGATTGATTTTTATGTGAACTTTGGGTAGTTATACATATGGCACTACAACAGAAGAGGTGAAACATCCACCCCTACCATTGTACTGAAGACTCGACGCTCTTTGCGTGCTGTTCACTTCCATCCACATGCCGCCCCTTTTCTTCTGACTGCAGAGGTAGATTTATGTTGTCATTTGTCATGACTCCACAATAACTGTATATGTTTATCTGATTGACTTTCTTGACGTTCAGGTCAATGACCTTGATTCTGCAGATTCTTCAATGACACATGCAACCTCTCATTGTAACGTGCAATACCCACCCCCTACCGTATATTTTACGAACGCCCATTCTTCCGATCGGCCTAGCTTAGCTGAGGAACTTCCTCTTATGTCCCTTCCTTTCCTGATTTGGCCTCCACTCCCCAGAGATCAGGATGGTGCTGGTTTAGCTAGTACACAACCCAGTGTTGGCACTTCTGCTTCGGTGAGGTTGCTGACATATTCAACCCCCTCTGGTCAATATGAACTTTTGTTGTCTCCGATTGAACCTAGTAATGTTTCTCCGGCTCCCGCTGAAATGAGGCCAGACAGTGTATCAGCTGAAATGGACACCACTGATGCTATGGAGACTTCTGATGTACAGCCTGAAGAAAGAAATACTCAGTTCTTTCCTTTTGGAGACCCTGCTTACTGGGAGCTACCGTTTCTTCAAGGGTGGTTGATAGGCCAAAGCCAAGCTGGTCAACACATGATGCGTCCTTTAAATGGGAATTCTCAAGAACTTCATCCTGCTCAAAATGAGTCATCGAATCCGTCATCAAACCATGAACCAGTGGTTTCAGCCTCCACACAACTTGGTACTGGCTATACTAGAGGCACTGGTCGATCCCGACATCGATCATCACGCTCTCGTACGGCAGGCAGTGTTGCTGTTGGTGAAGGAGCTACTATTCCACAAAATGAAAGTGATACTCAGCCTGTTATTACCAGGATTCAAACTGAGCTTGCCACATCACTAGCAGCTGCTGCTGCGGCAGAGTTGCCATGCACTGTGAAGCTTAGAATATGGCCACATGATATAAAAGACCCATGTGCCCCTCTTGAGGCTGAGAAATGCCGTCTAACAATTCCACATGCAGTCCTCTGCAGGTGAGTTGAGAAAGTACATTACTCATCATCTACTAAACAGTTACTCAATTATATGAGCTTTAGGCACGGGGTATACTTCATGCCTGTCCCCAGGGTTACACAGACTCAATTAGAAGTATCTCTGTCACACCTATGTCGAAGTGTTGAGTTTCAGACAAGGACCCAGCTATGCTGAGTAATATGAAGAGTGGAAGTAATGTAGTCTGCCATGGGCCGTTACAATGGGGATGGATCAGTCTCTGTTTCAGCGTCGAGTACGACAATGATTTTTTGTTCACTTTGCTGTTTCTATTGTCTCTGCTATAAGTGGTCGCAATAATCTTTCTTGCAGTGAGATGGGTGCTCATTTCTCTCCTTGCGGGAGATTTCTGGCAGCTTGTGTTGCATGCATGCTTCCTCCTTCAGAAGGGGAATCTGGGATGCATATGCAGACGCATCCCGACGTATCAGTAAGCAGTACATCACCGACTCGACATCCAATCTCGGCTCAACCTGTAATGTATGAGCTTAGGATATATTCCCTTGAGGAGGCAACGTATGTACTTTCTGTTGGTTTACTGGTTATAATATTACATCTGCCTTTTCAAGCTAATTTAATCTTACTTTTAAGTTAACCTTTTCTTTTCTGCTGACAATTCAGGTTTGGGTTGGTTCTTGCTTCACGGGCAATAAGAGCTGCCCATTGTTTAACCTCAATTCAGGCTAGTAATTTCCTTTAATTTGCGTATTATCCAGTGTTTCAATGCAGTTCTGGATGCAATTTTCATCTTGGGTCATTCAGAACCTCTTTGTTTTGTTATAACAAGGACAGAGGTTGTTTACATCCGACCTCCCCTACCCCACAATTTATGGGAGCCATTGAGGCACTGGGGCAATGTTGTTGTTGCGTATTATCCATTAGGCCGACTGGTTCTTGTAACATTGACTTGGATGCTTTGCCAATAGGAAACTAGGGATTCGTCTTTTCATTTAACTTTATAGCTCAGCTGAAAGTCTGGGACTATATTTTGTGTATTCATGAATATACTGTTCGTTTCCTCGACTATTGCACACATTTATGCGTACAATCATTTATTTGAAAGAGTTATTGCTGGGGAAAGGCTATTTATCTCTGAGCTCGTCTCACTTTGAGCAGGAGCCTCCAAATAGGCATGGCTTAATGTTAATTAGTGAATTAGATCTACTAAAGAATTAAGTCATTGCACTTAGAAGTACATTTTTCTCCTTTTCACTGTTTTTATCAGTACCTGCCATGTAAGCTGGTGCTCATATAAAATTTTGATCTGAACTTTTCACTTCTGAGAACATCAGTCTTGGAGTTATCAGATGCAACGTTTTTAGAGAAATATAAGCTCTTACACCTAAAAGCAACCCTTTTCTCATTTTTAGCGTCGTTACTGGTCATGTAAATGACTGTGCATATAGTACGAGTATTGTAACTTTACCTTCTTTTTCGAATCTACTCTATTTAAAGTGATGGGATTCAGTACAAATGTACAATTAGGATATATAAATTCTCATAAAGTGTCAGTCATTATCTATGTTGCATCGAATTAGGCTCCAAAAGTACTTGTACATACATGCCATTGGCTGGTTCATGTATACAGTACTTCTCACATATATGTTTTGAAAAACAGGGGCTTTCCAATTTTCCAAAGAATAGGAGGGAGTACTAAGGAGCTTGGTTTTGAATATCGTTTTTGGTTGTGGTGTTTACTTTTGTTTGTGTTGCCTTGCAGTTCTCTCCTACTTCAGAACATTTGCTTCTTGCTTATGGGCGCCGCCATAATTCTCTGCTTAAAAGTGTTGTCATTGACGGGGAAAGTACTATTCCCATTTACACGATTTTAGAGGTAATTTCAAAAAATATTTATGTCTGGTGTGACTTGTGAGTCCTTTAGATACCCCGTTTTGAATAATTGATGAAACTTTTTGCTACTATTAGAGCATTTACACAGTGGTCTTATGTTCATAAGTTTTCTTCTTTTCCTAACTAGTTGCTGCTCTGTTTTTTCACTTTTTATCAGCAAGCCCTTGCCAATAAATTGTCTCTAGTTTGGTGTGCCTGTTTTGTGGGTCTCTTTAAACTTTTTTGGTATTACACTACCCTGACATGTTTTGATTTCGAATGGAGCCGACACATTTATTCCTTTACATGTTAACCTCCATTTGTTAACAAAATGGGAAGGCTGTGTAAGCCTGAGTGCCTGACCCCCTTTAATCCACTATTTGTGGGAGCCCTTTAGCCATTGTGGTAATGTTGTAAAAACACTACCTTGATACTCTTTTTCCGCAGAAAAAGTCTCTTTTCGTTCACACAGAGAAATGTTAGATGTCCAGAGTCCTGTGAATTTGTGATCTCCATGAGTTTTAGCTCAGTGTACTCTCACTCTGCACAATCATGCTTTCCTTGAACTCTTTGTTTTGTTTTCTAGGTCTACAGAGTTTCTGATATGGAGCTTGTGAGAGTTCTTCCTAGTGCGGAGGATGAAGTTAATGTAGCTTGCTTTCATCCATCTGTCGGTGGGGGCCTTGTTTATGGAACTAAGGTGTGTTATGGATCTTTTTGACAAAGTTTAGTTAGTTAACCTGACTTCAGTTCTATACTATTATCAATCAAATCTCTAATATTCCTGGTCATAATAATATTATGCAGGAGGGCAAGCTCAGGATCCTCCAGTATGATAAATCCAATAGCATTACCTGTACAGCATCCTGCTTTAATAATGAAGACTTAGTAGAGGTAAGAAAGATGGTATTCACTGCCATCGTGGTTTAGTACCTTGTATATATTTGTTCTTCATATATTGTTACTTTTAGCATGTCAATGCAAGAATCTGAAGTGCGAGAGTTGGGATTGGAATTGGGAAACGTGCTGGCTATATAATTTGTGGTGATTAATACTGTCAAGATACTTGATTTTAGGCGAGTTATGAGGCTTACATCTGAAAAAAAAGCTTGTTGTGTACAGCAAACTGAAAACCTTCTTAGGAGGTTGTTTGTCATTTAAATGATATGTAGGCCTACTAATAATTGGAAAATTAGAAGCCTCCTTTGTTCTTTGGTTATTTGCGGTGAAAATATATTCAATTGTTGCTCTTTTAGTAATTTAGTTCATCATCATTTAAAATAGGGTTTTTTGTCAGAAACTACCTTTGATTTAGGGTCATTTGTGAACAACTACCTTTCATTTTATTTTTGGCTTTCAACTACCTTTCATTTCTTCATTTTGCGAAAGACTACCAAAAATCCACTTCCGGCGAAAAAAAGTCAACTTCCGGCATTGACTTCCTCTTTTCTCCTTTTTCAGGACATATTACCCATATTTCTACCTTTGTTCACCCAACAAAATCCGAAAAAGCTCCTCTCCATGCCCAACACCTTATAAAAATTTGTTCAAAGCAATACCAACGCATCAACCATTTCAATCTCCATCTCCATCTCCATCGTCACCTTTACTACCACTTTCACCTTCACCCTTACATTTCAACAACCTTATAGACTACTCATGATTCATCAACCTAGTGTCCATCTAAGTCATATTAAAGTACCTTCTTTCTCTCTTCATGATAAGATGGTGGGTATACGAAAATTAATGAGATAGTAGCACACAAGTGATCCTAAGAGTGAATCCATGATTATTTTCGAATAGTTAACACTAGGAGTTAATTTTGCCAACAAGGCCATAATAGATCATTATTGTTGAAGAATTATTTACCATGTTAAGATTAATATCAATGATGATTTTATTTCGGTGATTAGGACTTTGATTCTGGTAAGAGATAGACAAATTGAGGTGATTAATGTTGGGTTTAATCAATCTTTATCATCGGTTATTGGGGTTATGAAGTAAAGAGTTAGATTCAACATGAAATGGTAAGTCAACGCCGGAAAGTCGACTTCTTTTCGCCGGAAGTGGATTTTTGGTAGTCTTTCGCAAATGAAGCAATGAAAGGTAGTTGAAAGCCAAAAATAAAATGAAAGGTAGTTGTTCACAAATGACCCTAAATAAAAGGTAGTTTCTGACAAAAAACCCTTTAAAATAAGTGAATGCCATTACCAAAGCAAACAAGAGGCGCTTCATTTCCCATGTGTTTGGAACTATGCTTCTCATCCGGAGGACTGAAAGGGTTATTCATATTACCAATTGGTTTTCGGATGAACCTCACTTTACCTGTAGACAATATCGTGCTTGCTTCTACGAGGTTGATATTGGGGGGCTCAACGAGTGGTATCAGAGGCAATTGGGCGATGGTTTGGATTTGGCGGCAAAGGTGCACGCAAGGTGGTGAAGTGCTTGAGATGGTGCTAAGTGCAGAGTAGCATCGTAGAATTCTCTTGCTAAACCATAGATTACTAAGATGACACATACTAGCATCATGGTGAAATAAAGTCCTTTGGGTTAGCTAAAGACGGTGAGGAGAAGCATCAGGTAAGTTGTAGCTTCGGTTTACATGGAGTTGCAACAACACACGTGTCAAGGGGAAGGTGGTTGAGGATATCCCAAGTTTGTGCAGAACATAGTCCCACATAGGTAGACACATAGGTAGACACAGAGAGATAAGAGTAATTTACAAGTTACTCTATAGCGAGTTGGTTTTAGGGTGGAGCCTCACTTCACTTATGGACAGCTGGTCTCGCTTGTATGGGTCTATTGCAGGTGACTAAACACTCTATAATGATCCTTTAGGCTCGTGTTGCTGCGAAACCCTCCCGACCTTCCTGCCAACTAAGTTAAAACAAAGAATTAGCAAACTTATAGGTGCCTTTTCTTTACAGTTAAGCACTAGGATAATTTTTTAATGGTGTTTAGGTCTTTACATAAATAGTAAGGGGGCGTTTGGTTGGGGGTAGTTGTTGTTGGTTTACTCCTACTCCCACCTTCAACCTCTACCAACACCAACCACCACCACTGGCGGCCCCTCACTACAACCCACTCATCGGCGCCTTCTATAGCCGACCGCCACCTCCTCACCCTGGTCTCACTCTACATCGAAACCCACTTTCCCTAACTCCTAAACCCCACATCAACACTAACAAACACCCACTAACACCACCGAGGTGTTTTTGGGGATGGGGAGGAAGTTTCGGGTGGTGTTAGTAGGTGTTTGTTGCTGTTGGTGTGGTGTTTAGGAAGGTGGGTTTCGAAGGGGGTGAGGAGGTGGCGGCCGGCAAGGGGACTGTCTGCTCTCGCCGGTGGGTGGATAAGGTTGGCACTACTGCATTAGTGTAGGGTAGGTGGTTGGGGGTGGTAGTGGTGATAGGTTTAGGGTGGTTGTTAATTTTGGTTCTTATTTTTTCATTCCCTTATTTATGTCAAACCAAACAAGAATATCCAAGGATAACCTTTTCCTTTCCCCTTGTTTCCCTTTTCGATTCCCATTAATTCCCCGGTGCGAACCAAACGCCGCCTAATATTAATAAACTGAGTCTCATTCTCTCATTTGTTGTGTTTCTCTTCTTTAGTTGCTTTAACAATATCGTCTTTATTGCAGGTCCCTTCACATGCTATGACTGCTAATTTCAGAATTTGATCTTTCAACCAAGCATGCAATTCAAGTTTGACATAGTTAGTTTCTCTACCCATTACTTCACCTTTTTATTTGTTTTCTTCCTTTTTCCTTCAAAACACTTTTATTTAATTTATCGTGTTTATTTTTAGGAAGCTGATAACGAATGCCCCAGGGGCTGAGGCATTCGATAACAACTCTCATTTCAGACAAAATAGACAAAATATTCACTCTCATACCGAGGTCTAGTAACATTGAACACATGTACCATGAGAAAATATGAAAATTTGAAGTACAATAGGCGGTACGGTACATGTATGTGAAACCCTCCTTGGTTTTCAGTAGCACAGCTTCATTATCCACTTTTTTTGTTTTGCTTCTAGGTTAGTCTGACAGCACTTATCCTGAAGCCAAGCAACTGATGACTGGCTGACCATAAGCATAGAAGTTTCCAGTTAGTGGCTGGCCATTTTCTGTTGTGGTCACTGACGCTACAGTCTCGTCTGAGCAAAATTGGTGATAGCATCCTTTAATCAAACTATCTAACAGCTTCATCAATAAGCAACCCAGTGGAACTTGTGCTGATGCATATTTAAGGGCGGCCATTGAGGTTAGTTCGGGGTTTGTGATTGTGATAGTAGATGTGCCTAAAAGTGATTGTAGAGGTATCCAAATTAGTGTCTTTCAAATGAGAGGATATCAGAAAATCTGAATCACGTTCTTACTCGACCATCTGATGTAACAGTTATATTTTCATTTGTATTATCCAATATACCCTCGGGTTGATTTGGTGCTCATAGCATCAAAGTCGATGATGACGACTACACCGGGTGGTTATGGGATTGTTCTCCACTTGTAACTTGCTGCACTTTTTTGCTTAAAAAATTGTCTAAAAAGACGTTATGAACACTTCATATTGTAACTACTGATAATGGTATCGGGAGTCGGGATGGCCGTCTTGGCAAATGTCCAAGTTTTATGCTCCGTTGATCTCGGCAGGTTTCCTTGATGTAAAATAACTTGGACGAATTAGATTGAACAGATCGACCGTCTGTTTAAGATGAAAACTTGACAATCTGACAGTTTGTTTGTCTGTTCGTCTAAGTATTTTAGGATTAACGCAGCGGTATTAACTGAAATTGTTGTAAACGTGAAAAATAACAAAGTAACCGGGATAGTATGGTGAATCTTGCTCTCCGCCTCGCAAGGTACGAACTCGAAACACTCAAATGATCAACCTCGCAAGGAAGATCTGAAAGCCAAGGAAGATCTGAAAGCTAAAGCTCGCAAGCTTTAAAACTCGATTGTTCTCACACAGGGAACGTTTTTTTTATTAATCTCATAATCTGAAAAATAAGGTTACAATGAAGTCCTATTTATACTCCTACCTAGCTTGACTAATAAGCTATCTTTCCTAATCCTACTCGATGTCAGAAATCTGACTCGAGATCTAATTCCTTAGCTTTCTCCTCAAGCTATCTACTCCTTCCCTAAACTAACTAGAAAAGTTATTAAACTAATAATAATTAAAATACAATCATATTTAGGGTATTCTAATTAAACTAGGATTAGGAAGTAACAAGTTTTCCTAATATGACTAGAATTAGGATAAGCTAACCTTTCATAATCTTATTCGAAATTAAATAAACTAAGCTAAAATTAACTCTACACGGTTTAGGAAACCGTGTCTCCACAGCTCGGACTTAGAATTCGTGTTACTTGCACGCCAATTAATCCAGCTCCCTTGCTTGTTCACCAAGTAACTCGTGCTTCTTTTTTTGTCGGAGTATGCTCCTGCATCATTCCTCCAGCTTATTATCTCAGTAAATCGTATGCAGAAAGAAAGATATTCTTGTAGACGTACAGTTTAGACATGTACTCCTATACATTGTGAACTTCCGATGAATATTATTCTTCACTTTCGTCTTCTAGAACATGCTCTCTAGTACACATGGTTGTACACTTGGACTATTGTTTGGTTAGGTGATTGACTAAATGAGATGCCCCTAATGGAAGTTTGGCAAATACCAAAGTGATGTGTTTTGCATCTCAAAGAGCAACAACGTTGTATTATCTAAATGCTGAAATGGGAAGGCAACGGAGCTGCATATCATGGTTCCCTAGGCCGAGTAGGAGACACGATTTAGCATTAATTCGTTAGATTATTTTATTGTTTTCGAATAAAATTAGAATAGTAAGTTTATTTCCTAATCCTAGTTGTTATAGGATTTCTAAATTCTGGTGGTTAGTTATTCCCTCCATAAACCTATTTTCACCCCTATTTTAATAAAATACTCCTCATATATATTAGAGAAATGGGGTGAAAACAATTGTGCGGAGGGAGTATTTAATATGAAGTAGTTAAATAAAGTTTCCTAGTTAGTTTAGGAAAGAGTAGGAGAGAACTTAATAGTCAAGCTAAGATTAGATTTGTCGACAGATCTTAGGCGTCGAGTAGGACTATAAATAAGGACGACTTGTGCCCTTATTTGTTACGTTATTTTCAGAAATAAAGATTGTTTACATTTGTGGCATTCATTGATTAGGCTTGCGAAATTAGTCTTCAAATCATCATTGCGAGGCTGATCGCCTAATCGTGTGTTTTCGTGTTTGTTACCTTGCGAGGCTAGGACTAGGTTTCACCATACTATCTTTGTTACGTTCTAAATTCACGAAAGTTACAGAGAATAAACAAACAAATTCCGCTACAAATTCTAGCTACATCAAACGAACATACATACATACACTATATACAGCCAACGAATAATCCAACGATCTGTTCAGAGTCATTTGTTTACGTAGTTTTACATCACATAGCTTGGATGAAGACAATGAATGACATGTTCAACTAAAGTTGCCTACTCTAGTTGATCGGACGATTATGAGTCGGGTTTTCTTCTTTTCATCAAATGATTGGTGGAAAGTTTATCATCATGATCATCTCAAATAGTGAACTCCTCCATATAAGGTCGCACAGTCTCTGCGTCTGAACTAGTTAGGAGCGAGACAAGAATCCTGCCATCCTCAATTCCATCTTATATGCTATGATTGAGTTTGTACCAATTCTCAGTATCATGCTATGCATTGAATATTCCAAAATCGGATTATCTTTTTTAGCTTTGGATCCGGGGTTGTACCAATAGGTTGTAGGAGACCTAGAGAAGATAATTTACTTAAAGCTAAAGTATAAGGTATCCCTAGGTCGTTGAACGATCTTGGATGATTTTCGGGTTTCTGTAACACCCCCTTCTTATCCGGCCAAGGTAATTGGGAGATGTTACCATTTCGTTTTCCCGAGGCGGTAAATCGGAGATACAATCAACAAAAACATTTATTATAAATGATAAGTTTAGTGAATTACATAACCATAAAAAAATAAATAAAAGAATACAACTCATGACTACTATCTAGGTTATCTATCAACTATCCAAGTGCTCGACTCCAAGTCCAAAGCGCGGCCCAAATCCCGATCATGTCAACAAGCAAAACATGTACTTAACCTGCTCACCATATGATCGGAAATATCATATGGATCGACACAGGCCACCCCGAAAATAGGTGACAATTACACAGACACACAAACGCCAGTTTCAAAAAATAAAGTGTGACACGACACAAGTGTGTAAATATGCAACATGCTTATGACATGAATGACACGCTATCAAACAACCACCACGGTACTGGGACACGCCCAGACATACCGACAACCGCACTGGTGCCGGGACAGGCCCAGACATACCAACAACCACAAATAGGTACCGGGACACGCCTAGACGTACCGGGTCCGGAAGCCAACCGGATCCCCTGCCAGACGTCGTGTCTCAACCACACGAGTCCCTCCGTAACTTAAGCCATTAATGTGCACATCCCTCTTGGAGTGGGAAGCTCCAAGAGGCGACTCAAGCGTAAGACGGTTTCCCAACTGTCTTACGTCTCCTCAATAGCCAAGTAACACCACCAATGATCTCCAGCACAACATAACAATGACCATACATGGAAAATGCAACACAACACCAATTATATGACTCATCATGAACTCAATCCCAACATATCATGGATAAAATTCCTCAAATACCAACATGATATCCAAATCGACTCATACTCGAAATGATGATGAAAGACACACAAATATGCACACAAAAATTCTGAAACCGAGTAGGATAAACCTACCTTTTAACATTCTTCATGAGCTACTCGAATCCCCTACGATTCCGTCTCGCAAGACCGTCATAATCCTATATAAATCATGTAATACCATCACAAATACATCCTATGCTATTATATAATACAAACCTCCTTATTATACTCATTAATTACCCATAATACACACACTAACAACTAATTAATTACCCAAATTAATTCCCCTCAAAAGTTAGGGTTTACTACAAAATAAGAAAGTATAGATCTTGACTTACAATGGTGGAAGGATGAGAATAAGGTGAAAAATCCCCTAGAACAAGCTTGAATTCATGGAAGAAGGTGTTTGTGAGGGTTTTAGAGAGAAGGGAGAGCATTTGGAGTGAGAAGGAAGAAGATAGAATGAATGAGGATAAGGGGATAAGATTTCCTTATCCTGTGTTCTGATTCAGCGCCATTGATCGAGTAGCGAGTCCACTCGGTCGAGTGTCACTCACTCGATCGAGTACCGAGTCCACTCGGTTGAGTGACCTTCACTCTGTCGAGTGCAATGCAGTTCTCGGCAATGACCAGGTTTAGTAAAACAGTCATATCTCACTCGTTGCTTGGTCATTTTGGGCGTGTGACCTACAGTTGGAATAATAAAAGAACAAGCTATCACCTCCAATTGGAATTGCATCAATACCATGTTTAGATCTCAAGTTATGACAGTTTAAGACGACCCTTCTATAGGCGGACATTATAACAACTCCACTAAGTCTAGTATAGGTTATACTCGATCCACTTTATAGTTATACTTCACTCCCGAGTTGACTCATCAAGCACGAGGGTTCTCTCACGCATCCCAAGGTTCCTTTGCGGGTCCCAAAATATCCGGGTATTACAGTTTCTTTGGCGAACGCTCCATGAAGTTACTTTTGTTGATTTTGATTATTCCTGGATACCCTGGATGTAAGACTTGTGTAGGATCTACCCCTCTTAAAAGTAACTTCATCCCCGAAGTTCACTTCAATCAAGAAACTAACATGTATACACGTAAATACAACAAACATGCAATTTAGGAATGAGGTACATGCAACATAGACAAGGAGAGTGTTAGGTTCATATACCTATTATTAGACTCCTCTAATAGTGAACTAATTAACTTGTTAATTATTTGTTCTTAAGATCTAGTGCATGCATAACAAAATGAAAGATTTATAAGAAGAACAATGTTCCTTACATTGTTATGTATTTCGAAATTATGGGCACAAGTAAGGTCACCTTCCTTCACTTGTTCTTGAGCTAAATAATGATGGATGATCCTCCTAAGACTCCAAGTATAGAAGCCACTCCAATAAATTGCACCCAAGATTAATCCCAAAAATTCCTACTAATATTAACTAGATATGTAGTAGAAATATTACCTTAATAATACTAATGATCTTGTATTACTCTCTTAAGTAATGTATGATATGTATTAGTATTTATGGGGAGCTTTTATTTTCATTTGTATGTGAGGAATTTAGAGAGAAAAACAAGTGAAGTAGCAACATCAAAAAATGAGCAACCAAAGCCCCTTTTGTAAGCCAAAAACCGGTGGCTTGTAGGGCTCCAAGGGAATCTATTTTCTCTTGTTTTTATTCTCTTGTTTTGTTTAAGTAGAGTGTGTAAGAGTTGGAATGATTAAAGCTAGCATGCAAGGTCACTATCAAGCTTTAATCATAAAACAATAAAGACAAATGAGCATCTTTTGCTCATCTTATTTGGCCGAAATATTGGTCCTTATATGGACCATTTTTGCCTTTTGTCATTTGTCCCACAAATGCTTATAAGTCTTATGTTCAACTATCTTACATATTTAATTATTAATGTAATTATTTAACACTTAAATATTACACTTAATAATATAATATACACTCCACTTTTTGAGTAGTATACTTCCATTATATCCACATATAATGGGTCCCATAATTACTAGTTAGTTAAAATTACAACTTCTTGTAACTTTAAATAACTAATTACCTCTACCTCAAAACTTATATAATACCTCAACTAATTTAGTAATTTAACGCTTAATTACCAAATTAAATCTTATTTAATCACATTATAATAAGACGCAAAATTGCACTCCCACAATTAAGGAATTAATTAATTCGTATCGCATACAATTAATTAAATATCTATTTGGGCCTCATCCTATAGGTGTGACCTAAAGGGATCAACTGACCACCACCGTCACACGACAGTAATGTCAAACTCTAGTTAGCCAATCATTACCGATTAATGACGGTCAGTCGACTGTATAAAGAATCATCCCTCATGTATTCTTAATATGAGATTAAAAATGATATTTAAATCATGTGATCGCACTATTGTTGAGGACACATTTCCCAACAATCTCCCACTTGTCCTCGACAAGTGTGCGTCACCAATTCTCTTGTCCTATTACAATCTCCCACTCAATGCAAGGTGTCTTGCAGGTCGTACTTACATTTGATCATATCTTGAGTGGTTTTCTCGATCCGGAGATTAAATCCTGACCGGAATTATCTATCAAAGATACCTTCCGAGCGTGGCCACGCATTTCGATTAACTACTCCTCGAGTAGCCTTGAGATTTCAAACAACCCTGACAAGGGGTGGACAATTCCTATCGCCCTATTCCCTTCGTTCAGCCACAGTCCATCATAACCCAAAATATACCCAGTTTGACCTCATTTACGAAATCGTAGAGTATAAATCAAAGCTAATCAGAAGTTGTGCCAACTTGGGCGAATAGTCTCTAGTCAAAAGAATTGACTCATAAGAATACTATAGTAGCTCTTGCCACGACCAGGCTTTATGAATTACCAGAACTCTATAAGCGGTCACTGCCCGACAGATTGTCCCATACTGATCCCTATGTGATCGACTAGTCATCCCATATGACTCTATGGCACTTGAACTTGCCATCAATCGCATCACACTCTAGTCACTTCGAGACGTCACCTCATATAAGTAACTAGGGGCGAATACCATGTTAATCCAGTTCACTTTAATGGGGTTCAATTGTCTCCACAACCCATTAGGATAGAACAAGGTTATAAATAAACGAGTTTGTATAAATAAATTCAAACGACAAATGCGATTATCATATATGAACCAAAAACTCAGATCATTTCATATCTTATAATCTAATACAAATTTGGCATACGCCTTAGACCCATGGATACAACATGATGGTCATGCTTTGTTTGCGATAAAGGTTTGGTTAATGGATCAGCTATGTTGTCATCAGTTCCAACCTTACAAATCGCTATTTCCTTTCTTTCAATGAAATCCCTGATTACATGGAATTTTCTAAGTACGTGTCTAGATTTATTACTAGACTTGGGTTCTTTAGCTTGAAAGATCGCCCCACTATTGTCACAGAAGATCGTGATGGGATATTTGGCGGTGGGTACTACCTTTAGCCCTTCCAAGAATTGCCTAATCCACACGGCTTCCTTAGCAGCTTCTGATGCTGCAACGTACTCAGCCTCCGTAGTAGAATCGCAATCACGACTTCTTTGAAGCTTCTCCACTTATGGCACCACCATTGAGCATGTATATAAATCCAGCTTGGGATTTCATATCATCTCTATCTGTTTGAAAACTCGAGTCTGTGTAACCCTTAACACATAACTCAGAGTCACCTCCAAACACTAAGATAGAATCCTTAGTCCTTCGCAAGTACTTAAGGATATTTTTCACAGCTATCCAGTGACTCTCACCTGGATTCTCTTGATATCTACTAGTCATGCTTAAAGCATATGAGACATCCGGACGAGTGCATATCATGGCATACATGATTGATCCTACAGCGGAAGCATAAGGAATCAACTTCATGCGTTCAACATCTTCGGGTTTGGAAGGAGATTGAGACTTGCTCAAAATGATTCCACTCCCCATAGAAATTAAGCCTCTCTTGGACTTTTCCATGCTGAAACGTCGAAGAATCTTTTCAACATAAGATTCTTGACTTAATGCCAATATCCTTTTGGTTCTATCTCTATAGATCCGGATACCTAGTATGCGTTGTGCTTCCCCTAAATCCTTCATTTGAAAGTGATTTCCCAAATACTCCTTGACGGAGGATAACATTGGAATATCATTTCCAATAAGTAGTATGTCATCCACATACAATATTAGGAACACAACATTGCTCCCACTAAACTTCATGTATAAACATGGTTCCTCAACACTTCGAGTAAAACCATTCTCTCTTATAACATGATTGAATCGATGATTCCAGCTTCTAGATGCTTGCTTAAGACCATAAATGGATCTCTTAAGCTTGCATATTTTGTTAGGATTTTTCGGATCTACAAAACCTTCAGGTTGTAACATGTACACCTCCTCTTCTAAATGTCCATTTAGAAAAGCGGTCTTTACATCCATTTGCCAAATTTCATAGTCATGAAATGCAGCAATCGCTAACAATATCCGAATGGATCTTAGCATGGCTACAGGAGCAAAGGTTTCATCATAGTGAAGACCCTGAACTTGGGTAAAACCCTTTGCAACAAGCCTAGCCTTGTAGACATCATCATGTCCTTCTATGCCATTCTTTATTTTGAATATCCATTTGCATTAAAGAGGTCTCACTCCTTCAGGCAAATCCACCAAGTTCCAGACTTGATTTTCGTGCATAGAATTAATTTCGGATTCCATGGCTTGAAGCCATAAAGCTGAATTAGGACTAGAGATTGCAGCTTTGTAGGTAGCAGGTTCGTCGCTTTCTAGAAGCAACACATCAAGACTCCCATCCTCTTCGATAAGTCCTACGTATCTATCAGGATGGCGAATTTCTCGACCCGACCTCCTCAATTGAGGAATGACTACCGAATTAGAAGATGAAGGAACGTCTTCACGTGCTACTTCATTTGACTCTACTTCGGTTTGTGTCTCTTGAACTTCATTAAGTTCAAAATTTCTCCCACTCTGTCTCTTAGAAATAAACTCATTTTCTAAGAAGACAGCCTCGTTAGACACAAACACTTTGTTCTCTTGAGGTTTGTAGAAGTAGTAGCCTCGGGTGGTGGTTGGGTAACCCACAAAGATGCATTTTTCGGATCGTGGGGCTAGCTTGTTGTCAGTCTTCACTTTGACGTAAGCATCAGAACCCCAAATCCTCATATAGGATATATTAGGAACTCTTCCTTTCCATATCTCATATGGTGTCTTTTCGGTTGCTTTTGATGGACTAATGTTTAATGATTTAATTGCGGTTTGGATTGCAAATCCCCAAAACGAGTCAGGTAACTCGGTTAGACTCATCATAGATCGAACCATATCTAGTAGGGTTCGATTTCTCTTTTCGGCTACACCATTTAGTTGTGGTGTGCCAGGTGGAGTGAGTTGTGACACAATGCCACAATCTTTCAAGTGTGAATCAAATTCATTACTGAGATATTCTCCACCACGATCAGATCGAAGTGTCTTTATCCTTTTGTTCAATTGGTTCTCAACTTCATTCTGAAATTGTTTAAATTTCTCAAATGCTTCACTCTTATATTTCATTAAGTATATATACCCATATCTACTCAAATCGTCGGTGAAGGTAATGAAGTAATCACTAGCGGTGATACTCATTGGTCCACAAACATCGGTATGTATAAGGCCCAAAAGTTCACTAGCTCGTGTCCCTTTACCACTAAAAGGACTACGAGTCATTTTACCTAGGAGGCATGATTCGCATATACCATATGATTGGAAATCAAATGGTTTGATCACGTTAGTAGAAACTAACCTTTTAATGCGATTCTCATTGATATGACCCAATCGACAATGCCAAATGTATGACTCATTTGGATCACTTGATTTGAGTTTCTTAGTTTGAATGTTATAGATGTCATTCTTTGGATTTGATGTTTCTAGAACATAAATACCATTAATAGATGAACCTCGGCCTATGACCAAGTCATTTCTAGAAATAGTACAACAATTGTTCTTGATAGCAAAATTAAAGCCATCTATGTCTAGCATAGCAACTGAAATAATGTTCTTAGATAGAGTAGGTACATAAAAACAATTATGCAAATACAATTCAAATCCATTTGCTAGAACAAGTACATAAGTACCCTTGGATGCGGCCGCTACCCTAGCTCCATTCCCAAGTCGGAGATCAACATCGCCTTTGTTCAGCTTTTCCACGTTTCTTAGCCCCTGTAAATGATTACAAAGGTGAGAACCACAACCAGTATCTAGTACCCATGTTGTCGTGGAAGTGAAATTTACATCAATAACATAAATCTCAGTAGGAATTTTACCAAGTGGAATGACAAGTCCATCCCTTATATTTCCCAAATATATGGAGCAATTTCTCATCCAATGTCCCATGCCTTGACAATAATGGCATTTATCATCAACTTTGGCTCCTCGACCATTGTTGAGTTTTCTCCCTTTTCTTCCCTTCCTCTTGAACCTTTTCCCATTAGTAGTAAGAACTTGCTTGCTAGAACTCCCACTTACTTCGGCATCCTTCTCTTTCAAAGATAGGGACCTCATAGACTTAGTGACATGGTCTACCTGAGACACATTTACATAAGGCCTAGTAATAGTAGGAGGTATAGAGGAAGTGATGAAATTGAGATTTCCATCGGAACCGATTCCAAAATGAAGCTCTCTAGTAGTATCGAGTTGGTGGTTGGAGCAAATTTCGTCGAATAAGTTGTGACATGACTCAACGGTAATTGGTGTTGTTGCTTGTGATGGATCCATTGTGATATAAATCAACTACAATTTTTGGAGGTAAAGGAAATATTAACATTTGTCATTTTTAAATTAAACTTGTAAACATTTTTAAACAAGTTTTAACATTTATATAGTGACCTCCACCCAACTACATAAATGATTCCGAGATCCAAATTCATATCAACTCGGGCACGGTGAGCCGATTCATCCCTTATTAATATAACTCGGTGGATTAACTCTTTAATCGATTCTACTTTTAGAACTCTCGGTCGATAAAAATTACTCTAATTCTCATCTTTAGCCCGGAACACATGCGACTACGGTCAACAATACTTCCGTTGAGCTCAATCCAAATTTCGATGTAATAACTTTTTACTACCCCACTTCGCCAACGTAATAAGGTTTGTATTACGGTGAAGCCGGATTAACTCCCTCATGAAATTGGTACTTCATGGGTTTCTACTATTTGGTAAGGCTTTATCTCAATTATTATATGTGAGAGGTCTTGTCAATTTACTATCTATCACATTTTAAGTGAACTAAAGCGGTGAACTACGATAATTATAATTGACACGGTCGATAACTCGATATGATATGCATGTGTTGTTATGGCGATTTGGCAATGCATGCAACATATTAAAAGAAATGCAAAGCAATAAATAAAATTCCTAGTATGGCCTTCCTAAAATAGAAAATCAAATAATCTATTACATATTCAGAAACCAACTCCTTTGGTCCCTTGAATCTTCAATTTGGCACGCCTCCCAAGACACCGTCTTCGTCGGATCACCTTTCCGAATGGCACCGTCTTGAAGATGCTCCATAATTACAAATAATAAAGATACAAAGCTATTCCTATTATACATTTGTAAAATGGAAAAACTAATGTAAATAAAAAATAAAAGTGATTCGAGATCACATTAAATTACAACCGAATCAATATTCTCTTTCATTACGGGTAATATTGATTAAACTAAGGCCATACTAAGATAAAATTACATAATTCAAAATTATATAAATAAAATACATTCAACAATTGAAATATGCAGCATTATAATATGTACCTATCATGCCAAATAATGTGCCAAATCGCCCTATTTAATTTATGTCGTACATATAACCCGGTTTTATGGAAATGCGTGATAATAACCTTTTAAAATCACTAATTAACACTTAAATCACATCTAAGCTCAAGCTAATTATCCTAACACATTTTAGGACTCAAAAATTAGTCATCACTAAATTTTTGACAATAATTCAACTTGATTTAATTTTATGCTCATTTTTGACCTTAAAATCATTATTTATATGAAATAAATCCAAATTAAATTATAAAAGTTTCAAAATTTGAATTTTAAATTTTTGAATATTCTGGAATAAATCCATGATACTCATAATGTCAAAAATCATGGTTAAAATTTTCGAATTAATTTTGAGAAAATATAGTTGCATTTTATCGGTTTTATCTCATAAAATACATAAAGTATCCGAAAATTACTCCAATAATTTTTACAACTTTAGATCTGATTAGTGGGATATTAATTCAACTTAAAATAATTTTATCAAGCCATGCAATACGTTTTAGCTAATTTTTGCTAAAATAGTCACTATTTATGCCATTTTTACTCAAAAATCCATAAATCATGCTAAAGAAGATATTTAAATCTAGAAATTTACATACTCTCTGTAAATATTGCATGTGACATCATATTAAAATATCATGGCTTAATTCGAAATTTAACTAATTTTAACCATTTTACCTCCTTTAATCTATTTTTATCTCATAAAAATCATAAATCATGCAAAATTAATCAAATTAACTCGTCCTTTTACACACAACTTGTAAAATATGCATGTGAGGTCATATAAAATTTCCAAGGTCAGAAACGAAATTTAACTATTTTTAGCATTTTAATTCCCATTTTAGTCATAAAAATGTAATAAAATGACCAAAAATCCTTAAAATGAGCAATAAATTTCCATAAATTATAAAAATAACCTAAAAATATTTTAGGACCAGAATATATAACATGCATGGTGATTTCGTGGTTTATACTTACAAATCACAAATTTTAAGTTTTATATGTTAACCTTTTAACTCGGAAAAACAATAACCGATTATGCATGCAACATCCTTATGCTCTGATACCACTTGTTAGGTTCATATACCTATTATTAGACTCCTCTAATAGTGAACTAATTAACTTGTTAATTATTTGTTCTTAAGATCTAGTGCATGCATAACAAAATGAAAGATTTATAAGAAGAACAATGTTCCTTACATTGTTATGTATTTCGAAATTATGGGCACAAGTAAGGTTACCTTCCTTCACTTGTTCTTGAGCTAAATAATGATGGATGATCCTCCTAAGACTCCAAGTATAGAAGCCACTCCAATAAATTGCACCCAAGATTAATCCCAAAAATTCCTACTAATATTAACTAGATATGTAGTAGAAATATTACCTTAATAATACTAATGATCTTGTATTACTCTCTTAAGTAATGTATGATATGTATTAGTATTTATGGGGAGCTTTTATTTTCATTTGTATGTGAGGAATTTAGAGAGAAAAACAAGTGAAGTAGCAACTGAAGGAAATGTAGGTTCATATACATAAAACATATTCTTATATGTCTAAATAATTTGTCATAAAATTAATAACGGAACTTATGCATGCAAACAATATTATAAATAAAGGAGAAATCATATCCTTACATTGTATGTTTCGGCTATTAGGGCACAAGAGAGATCACCTTTCTCTTCTTGTTCTTGAGCTTTTCCAATGGAAGAATGAAGATCTAAGTACAAGATCTCTCCCCAAGCTTTATACCCAAGGCTTAGCACTTAATCAAATTAATATTATAATTACTAGTATAACATTAATCTTAGAAGAAAATTGAACCAAAAACTTTATAAAACTCTTATGTGTTTTCGGTTTTTAAGAGAGAAGAAGAGAGGATTTTCTTCTCACTAGAACTTATGTTTTGGATGAATGAATTAGAATAGAAATGATACACTATCTTTTGTATATTATTAGGCAAAATAAAAGAAAAACAATGATAGTTTTTCTTCCCCAAAACCGTGTAAGAGGAGGGCTATTGGGGAGCCAATGCATGAAAAATTTGTTCTTCACAAGAAACAATAGGCTTGCATGCCTAGACTTGCTTTTTCATCATTATGTTTTATCAACTAAATAAAACAATTAACTAGCTTAATTCTCCCCAATATTTTCGGCACTTTACATAATATGGATCCCATATTATTTTTGTCAATTGTCAATGTGTCACATGTCATATGTGACATAAATATGTTATGTATTTTTAACATATTAAAAATCAACGTATTAATAAAAATACGTCACATACAAAATTGACTTAGTAATTTCATAATTACTCGTGCCAAAATATTTTACCATTTATAAATTTCAACTGATTGAATTTATAATAATTCATTCATTTTAATTGTTACATTAAACAATTTATTTCATCCGAGTAATTATACAATTTAATTACTCGGCCAGTATCTCATTTAATCACATTTCAATTTGATACGTAAATTTTACTTCCAAAATCGTCCGTCAATTTTCAAGTAATTTAATCAACTCGCAACGTTATACGATTAATTAAATAATCAATTAAGTGTATTGCCCTTTAGGTATGACCTAGGGGGTCAACTGATCACCACCGTCACACGACAGTAATGTCAAACTCTAGTCAGCCAATCATTACCGATATATGTTGACCGGTTGTGATAACAAAATTACTTCCCAATTGTATTCTTCTAAATGAGATTTAATAATGATATTTAAATCACGTGATCGCACTATTGTTGAGGACACATTTCCCAACAATCTCCCACTTGTCCTCGACAAGTGTGCGTCACCAATTCTCTTGTCCTATTACTATCTCCCACTCAATGCAAGGTGTCTTTGGGTCGTACTTGCAAGTGATCATATCGAGAGTGGTTTCCTCGATCCGGAGAATAAGCGATTGACCGGATTTATCCACACCGGATACCCTCGAGCGTGGCCACGCATTTCCGATTCATTACTCCTCGAGTGGCCCCGAGATATTGTTATAACCCTGACAAGGGGTGGACAATTCTATCGCACTCATTCCCTTCGACTAGCCACGACCATCATAACCCAAAATATGCCCATTTGACCCCATTTACGAAGGTCGTAGTAACACAAATCAAAGTTAATCGAAAACTGTGCCATCTTAGGTGAACAGTCTTTAGTCAAAAGAATCGACTCATTAGAATACTATAGTAGCTCTCGCCACGACCAGGCTATATAAATTTGCGAGAACTCTATAAGCGGTCATTAGGCCCGACAAAAAGTTCTTAACGATGCCTATGTGATCGACTAGTCATCTCACATGATTGTATGGCACTTGAACTTGCCATCAATCGCCTCACACTCTAGTCACTTCGAGACGTCACCTCATATAAGTAACTATGGGCAAAACAATGTTAATCCATGTTCACTTTAACGAGGTTCAATTGTCTCTACAACCCGTTTGGATGTAACAAAGTATAAATTAAGGATAAAAGACAAATGCGATTATGAACATGAAGGAAAAACAACACTTTTAATTCATTTCAAAATCTAACAAAAATTTGGTACACGTTTAAGTCCCATGGACGCAACATGCCCATCATGCTTAGCCTGCGATAAAGGCTTGGTGAGCGGATCGGCTATGTTGTCATCCGTCCCAACCTTACAAATCGCAATTTCCTTTCTTTCAATGAAATCTCTTATTACATGATACTTTCTAAGTACATGTCTAGATCTATTACTAGACTTTGGCTCCTTAGCTTGGAAGATCGTCCCACTATTATCACAATAGAGAGTGATGGGATTATCGGCGGTAGGTACTACTTTTAGACCTTCCGTGAATTGCTTGATCCACATAGCTTCCTTGGCGCTTCGATGCTTTGCTATGTACTCGGCCTCCGTTGTTGAATCATGATTCTGACTTCCTTGAAGCTTCTCCAGCTCGGCACCACCATTTAGCATGAAAACAAAACCGACTTGTGATTTCATGTCATCTCATATCTGTTTGAAAACTTGAGTCCGTGTATCTGTAACACGCAACTCAGTGTCTCCTCCAAAAACAAGGATAGAGTCCTTAGTTCTTCTCAAGTACTTAAGGATGTTCTTGTGACAATCCAGTGACTCTCACCTGGATTTGCTTGATATCTACTCGTCATGCTCAAGGCATACGAGACATCAGTACGTGTGCATATCATGGCATACATGATTGATCCAACAGCGGAAGCGTAAGGGATCAACTTCATGCGTTCAACATCATGGGGTTCGGAGGGACATTGAGTCCTGCTCAATATCGTTCCGGTTACCATTGGTACCAAACCCCTTTTGGATTTGTCCATGCTGAATCGTCGAAGAATCTTATCAACATAAGACTCTTGACTTAGTGCCAATATCCTCTTGGGTCTATCTCTATAGATCAGGATACCTAATATGCGTTGTGCCTCTCCTAAATCCTTCATTTGGAAGTGGTTACCTAACCACTTCTTAACGAAAGACAACATTGGAATATCATTTCCAATGAGTAGTATGTCATCGACATACAAGATTAGGAACACAACATTGCTCCCACTTAATTTCATGTATAAACATGGTTCCTCAACATTTCGAGTGAAACCATTTTCTTTTATAACATGATTGAATCGATGATTCCAACTTCTAGATGCTTGCTTAAGACCATAAATGGATCTCTTAAGCTTGCATACTTTGTTAGGATTTTTAGAATCAACAAAACCTTCGGGTTGTATCATGTACACCTCCTCTTCTAAATGCCCATTTAGAAAAGCGGTTTTGACATCCATTTGCCAAATTTCATAATCATGAAATGCGGCGATCGCTAACAAAATCCGTATGGATCTTAGCATGGCTACGGGGCAAATGTCTCATCATAATGGAGACCTTGGACTTGGGTAAATCCTTTCGCCACTAGCCTAGCTTTGTAGACATCATCATGTCCTTCTATGCCATTTTTGACTTTGAATATCCATTTGCATTGAAGGGGTCTTGCCCCTTTAGGCAAATCTACCAAGTCCCAAACTTGGTTTTCAAGCATAGAATCCATTTCGGACTTCATGGCTTCAAGCCATAAGGTGGAATTAGGACTAGAGATTGCGGCCTTGTAGGTGGCGGGCTCGTCACTTTCCATAAGTAACACATCGAGTGTTCCATCTTCCTCGATAAGTCCCACATATCGATCGGGATGGCGAATTACTCGGCCCGTCCTTCTTAGTGGAGGAGGTACAACCGCGTTAGACGACGAAGGAACATCTTCTTGCGTCTCTACCTCGGTTTGTGGCTCTTGAACTTCATCAAGTTCAAAATTTCTCCCACTCTGTCTCTTAGAAATAAATTGACTTTCTAAGAAGACAGCCTCACTCGACACAAACACTTTGTTTTCTTGAGGTTTGTAGAAGTAGTAACCTCGATAGGTCAAAGGATAACCTACAAAGATGCATTTTTCGGATCTTGGGGCAAGCTTATTGTCGGGTTTAGCCTTGACGTAAGCATCACATCCCCAAATTTTCATATAGGATAGATTAGGAACCCTTCCTTTCCATGTCTCAAATGGAGTCTTTTCGGTGGCCTTAGTGGGACTATTATTTAAAGATAGAATTGCAGTTTGGATTGCAAATCCCCAAAACGAGTTCGGTAACTCGGTTTGACTCATCATGGATCGAACCATATCAAGTAGGGTTCGATTCCTCCTTTCGGCAACACCATTCAGTTGTGGTGTTCCGGGTGGAGAAAGTTGTGATATAATGCCACAACCTTTCAAGTGTGAATCAAATTCAAGACTAAGGTATTCACCACCACGATCGGATCGTAGTGCCTTAATCCTTTTGTTCAATTGGTTCTCTACTTCGTTTTGGAATTCCTTGAATTTCTCAAATGCTTCACTCTTGTGTTTCATTAAATAGATATACCCATATCTACTCAAGTCATCGGTGAAGGTTATAAAGTAGTCATAATTACCACGAGCGGTGATACTCATTGGTCCGCATACATCGGTGTGTATGAGTCCCAATAGTTCACTAGCTCGCGTCCCTTTACCGCTAAAAGGATTACGAGTCATTTTGCCAAGTAGGCAATATTCGCATGTATCAAATGATTGATAATCAAATGGTGTAATCACATTAGTAGAAATTAATCTTTTGATGCGATTCTCGTTTATGTGACCTAATCGACAATGCCAAATGAACGCTTCACTTGGGTCACTTGTTTTGAGTTTCTTTGATTGTATGTTATAAATATCATTTGTTGGATTTGAGGTCTCTAAAATGTAAATGCCATTTATGGAAGAAGCTTGGCCAATAACCAAATCATTCCTAGAAATAGAGCAACGATTGTTCTTAATGACAAAACAAAAACCGTCCATGTCTAGCATGGCGATTGAAATAATGTTTTTAGAGAGCGTAGGAACATAAAAACAATTATGCAAATACAACTCAAAACCGTTTGGCAAAGCTAGAACATAAGTTCCTTTGGATTCGGCCGCTACCCGAGCTCCATTTCCAAGTCGAAGATCCACATCTCCCTTGCTAAGCTTCTCCACATCTCTTAAACCCTGTAAATGATTACAAAGGTGAGAACCACAACCGGTATCAAGTACCCATGTCGTAGTGGAAGTATAATTTATATCAATAACATAAATTTCTTTAGGAATTGTACCTTTTGGAGTAATGAGTCCCTCCCTTATATTTCGCAAATACATAGGGCAATTCCTTAGCCAATGTCCCATGCCATAGCAATAATGGCACTCATCATTAACTTGCTTGAAGTTCTTGATTTTCTTTCCCTTCTTCATGAACCTCTTGCCCTTTGAAGCAAGAACTTGATTGCTAGAGCTCCCACTAGCTTTGGCATCCTTATCTTCCAGAGATAAAGACCCTATAGATCGTATGAGGTAGTCTTCCTGAGACGGACTCACACGAGGTCTAGTAGTAGTGGGTGGTTTAGAAGTGGTGATGAAATTAAGGTTTCCATCCGATCCTATCCCGAAATGAAGTTCTCTAGTTGTATCGAAATTATTGTTGGAGCATACATTGTCAAGAACATGGTGATATGACTCAATGGTTATCGGTGCGGTAGCATTTGATGGATTCATTGTAATGCACTACAAATATGGAGGAAAGGAAATATTAACATTTGTCTTTTTAAATCATACTTGCAAATTTAACAAGATATGAACATTTATATAGTGACCTCTACCCAACTATAATAAATGATTCCAAGACCCAAATTCATATCAACTTAGGCACGGGGTAGCCGATGAAACCTTCATCAATATAACTCGGTGGATTAACCTTTTAATCGATTCTACTTTTAGAACTCTTGGTCGATAAAATTACTCTAATATTTATCTATAGCCCAAAACACATCAACAAGGGCACGGGGTAGCCGATGAAACCCTTATCAATTACTTTTGTTGAGTTCAATCCAAATTTCGAATAAATGTGTCCATTATCCAAACCCATATTAATTTAGGCACGGGGTAGCCGATGAAACCCTCATCAACATGAATTCGGTGGATTAGACATTTATCACCCACTTCCCCTACGTAACAAGGTTTGTACCGGGGGTAGCAGTGCACTCCCTCGCGAAATAGTTTTTCATGGTTTCTACTATTTGGTAAGGCTATGTCTCAATTGTTTGTTTTAGCGAGAGGTCATGTCAATTTATTATCTATCACGTTTTAAGTGAACTAAAGCGGTGAACTACGATAATTTTAATTGACACGGTCGATAAACTCGATAAAAGAAGAATGCATGTTTAGTTATGGCGATTTAGCGATGCATGTGACATAAAATAAAATGCAAGCATAAAAGTAAATAAATCCTAGTATGGCCTTTCCTAAAATAGAAAAACTATTAATCTATTACATATTCGGAAACCAACTCCATTGGTCCCTTGAACTTCGGTTGTGGCATGCATCTCGAGGTAACACCGTCTTTATGTATCGCCATTCTTGAAGAAATCCGTCTTTTGGAACTCCGGAATGAATAAAATTACATAATAAATTACATAATTTCCTATTATACATTTGTAACTAAAATAAAATAAATCTATTAAATATTACAAAACGGTGATACGAGATCACAATAAAAATTACAACCGAATCGATATTCCCATACAATTCGGGAAATACCAATTAAAAACTAAGGCCATACTAAGTAAAATTACATAATTCAAAATTACATAAATTAAAATTATGACAATCATAAAGAAAAATGCAGCATTATAATATGTATGAACATGCTCAATTTTTATGCTAAATCGCCTTTTAATTAGCCAATATCGTATATTACTCGGTTTTTACGGATTTGCGTGATTTCAACATTTTATAATCACAAAAATACATAAACTCATATTTATGCATAAGTTAATTACCCCAACCTCTTAGGACTCAAAATATAGTCTTCACTAATAATTTGACCATAATTAACCTTTATTTATAAAATTGTTCATAAAAGGACCAAAAATTAAAAAAATAAGCCATTAAACTTCAAATAAATCACAAAATTCCAAATAAATTCAAAATTTGAAATTTAAATTCATGAACATTCTGGAAAAATTCCATGACACTCATAATGTTCAAAATCTTAGGTTAAAAATTTCGAAATTTTTCCGGAAAAACAATGTTGCGGTTTATCGATATATAATAAAATAATCATAAAAACATGGAAAAATTATTTTCATTAACTTTTCATTTTAGATCTGAAAAATATAATAAAAATGCAACATTAGACGTTTTTCCTAAGTCATAGATTATGTTTTATTAAATTTTCACTAATAATGTCACTATTTATGTCATTTTTCTTCAAAAATTCATAAATCATGCTAAAAGACTTCTTTATAGCCAATTATTTTACACACATCTTGTAAAATTGCATGTGACAACATATAAATTTTCTATGACCAGATTCGAAATTTAACTCATATTAACCTATTTTTCTCTTAAATCCGAATTTAATAATGAAAAATTCATTTTTCGAGCGTAACAAGTGCAAAAATTATGAAAATTTACAGGTTATCTCAAAATAATATATGTAACAACATATCCAAAAACCAAGTGAAAATTCGAAGTATAGCTAATTTTCGACCAAAAATGACATTTTTACTCATAAAATCACATTTAAATGCCATTATTGTAAATTATGAACAATAAAAATCCGAAAAATTAACCAAAAAATCCTAAAACACTTTAGGACCAGAAATATTAACATGCATGTAATAATTTCGTGATATATCATAATAACACAAATTTTACAAGTTTTATTTTGTTATTCATATAACTCGGAAAAACTTTTAACCAATTTGCATGCAAACAACCGTGGCTCTGATACCAATTGAAGGAAATGTAGGTTCATATACATAAAACATATTCTTATATGTCTAAATAATTTGTCATAAAATTAATAACGGAACTTATGCATGCAAACAATATTATAAATAAAGGAGAAATCATATCCTTACATTGTATGTTTCGGCTATTAGGGCACAAGAGAGATCACCTTTCTCTTCTTGTTCTTGAGCTTTTCCAATGGAAGAATGAAGATCTAAGTACAAGATCTCTCCCCAAGCTTTATACCCAAGGCTTAGCACTTAATCAAATTAATATTATAATTACTAGTATAACATTAATCTTAGAAGAAAATTGAACCAAAAACTTTATAAAACTCTTATGTGTTTTCGGTTTTTAAGAGAGAAGAAGAGAGGATTTTCTTCTCACTAGAACTTATGTTTTGGATGAATGAATTAGAATAGAAATGATACACTATCTTTTGTATATTATTAGGCAAAATAAAAGAAAAACAATGATAGTTTTTCTTCCCCAAAACCGTGTAAGAGGAGGGCTATTGGGGAGCCAATGCATGAAAAATTTGTTCTTCACAAGAAACAATAGGCTTGCATGCCTAGACTTGCTTTTTCATCATTATGTTTTATCAACTAAATAAAACAATTAACTAGCTTAATTCTCCCCAATATTTTCGGCACTTTACATAATATGGATCCCATATTATTTTTGTCAATTGTCAATGTGTCACATGTCATATGTGACATAAATATGTTATGTATTTTTAACATATTAAAAATCAACGTATTAATAAAAATACGTCACATACAAAATTGACTTAGTAATTTCATAATTACTCGTGCCAAAATATTTTACCATTTATAAATTTCAACTGATTGAATTTATAATAATTCATTCATTTTAATTGTTACATTAAACAATTTATTTCATCCGAGTAATTATACAATTTAATTACTCGAATAGTATCTCATTTAATCACATTTCAATTTGATACGTAAATTTTACTTCAAAATCGTCAAGTCAATTTTCAAGTAATTTAATCAACTCGCAACGTTATACGATTAATTAAATAATCAATTAAGTGTATTGCCCTTTAGGTATGACCTAGGGGTCAAATGATCACCACCGTCACACGACGATAATGTCAAACTCTAGTCGACCAATCATTACCGATATATGTTGACCGATTGTGATAACAAAATTACTTCCCAATTGTATTCTTCTAAATGAGATTTAATAATGATATTTAAATCACGTGATCGCACTATTGTTGAGGACACATTTCCCAACAGCAACATCAAAAAATGAGCAACCAAAGCCCCTTTTGTAAGCCAAAAACCGGTGGCTTGTAGGGCTCCAAGGGAATCTATTTTCTCTTGTTTTTATTCACTTGTTTTGTTTAAGTAGAGTGTGTAAGAGTTGGAATGATTAAAGCTAGCATGCAAGGTCACTATCAAGCTTTAATCATACAACAATAAAGACAAATGAGCATCTTTTGCTCATCTTATTTGGCCGAAATATTGGTCCTTATATGGACCATTTTTGCCTTTTTTCATTTGTCCCACAAACGCTTTATAAGTCTTATGTTCAACTATCTTACATATTTAATTATTAATGTAATTATTTAACACTTAAATATTACACTTAATAATATAATATACACTCCACTTTTTGAGTAGTATACTTCCATTATATCCACATATAATGGGTCCCATAATTACTAGTTAGTTAAAATTACAACTTCTTGTAACTTTAAATAACTAATTACCTCTACCTCAAAACTTATATAATACCTCAACTAATTTAGTAATTTAACGCTTAATTACCAAATTAAATCTTATTTAATCACATTATAATAAGACGCAAAATTGCACTCCCACAATTAAGGAATTAATTAATTCGTATCGCATACAATTAATTAAATATCTATTTGGGCCTCATCCTATAGGTGTGACCTAAAGGGATCAACTGACCACCACCGTCACACGACAGTAATGTCAAACTCTAGTTAGCCAATCATTACCGATTAATGACGGTCAGTCGACTGTATAAAGAATCATCCCTCATGTATTCTTAATATGAGATTAAAAATGATATTTAAATCATGTGATCGCACTATTGTTGAGGACACATTTCCCAACAGAGAGGTGTAAACTGCACACAACTTTAACTAGTATGATACAATTGTCATGCCGCCATCCACACCAGTTCCTATATCATTACTGTCTCAATACCGAGTCAAACAATGTATTGTCACCATATAAGCCATGTTCACACCATTCAAGACTCATTCCGAAACCAGGACACTCAGGGATGCATATATAATAAAACAAATACTAAAGTTTGTTGTACAACAAGCTTAAACCACAAATGAAACGTCCAGATACTCGGTTGAGTATCTAAGAGTACTCGGTCGAGTATCTAAGAGTACTCGGTCGAGTACGCGATACTCGGCCGAGTATCCGCTTGCTTGGCCGAATTTTCGAGTCCAGGACCCGATTTTCGCAATCTATGTTCATGACATAGAAACATTAACCTGTAAAACACATTACATGTCCCCTACCAATACAAGGTTCATGGTCTAGGCGACCTAATAGCAATACGAAGAGAACAAGTAGTGGCCTTATGGCGAATTACAAGCACCCAAAAATCAAATAAGTACGATAAAAGTTGAACAAATATCCGACAACAAGTCTAGAAAAACAAGTCCAGAAAACAAAGCGGAGCTCAAATGTCCGCATCCTCCTCCATATCCTCTCCACCCCGGAACCAGATGTCCCTGATCCCTGATGAGCTCCAGATGAGTAGCCTCCACCATTGGTCCACCTCCCTGCTTCGCCTAGCTGACTGCCGTAGTTGGCTCCCCATGGTCCTGTGAGGCAGCCAAACTCGGTCTCCGTCGGTGGTCTCCAAACGTTGTGGTCCACCCCATAACTATGGAACACCCCGGTGTCAACCCCAGGTCCTCTCCACCAAACCGGCTATGCCAAGTCCTTCCCTATACCCTGGTTGTAAGCCATCTTATGCATGTTGGGGCTGGTGTCCTTTACAGTTAGTGCAAGGACTTATAAATCTCTAAAAGGATCAAAAGGTATACTTTTGTATTATAATCAGTTGGTCCACGTTTATCAATAACGGTTGGCTTGCTAGATAAGTTTGACGTTATTGTCATACAGATGGCGGTGATCAACTGGTCCCTAAAAGTCACACCTATAGGATACGTTTGAGAGATGTGACGGTATGAAAATACAGTCATGTTGATGCCAATAATTGACTAAGCAGTTAGTCCGAGTTATTTGACTAGTAATTAGTCAAAATGCGATGTTGAGATATTTTATTTAATACGAATTAAATAAAATGGGCTAAGGCGAATTAAACAGTTAATTCGTAAATTAAATATAAACGGTTATATTTAATTAATGTATATTGAATTAATTATACAATATTGTCTTTGTCGGACATGTATTAATATGTCGGCTAATCCTTGTTACTAGACGATATATTAATAGCCGATAACCGATGACGATATATGATAAAACCGCGTCATATACATTTAGCGAAAATGATATCGGATCACGAGTTAAAAATAAGGAGAAAGTGGAAAGCCCACTCCCTCCTCATGAAGCTCACGGCCGAACCATACAAAGAGGAGAGCCTCTCCTCATTTGTAACCTAATTGTCATTTGCAAAAAGAATTAGGGTTTTGAGAGACATTTTTCCTCTCAAAATTCAGATCTCACATCTAGAGAAAACACACATCAAGTTCTCTCAATATTGCAAGGCAATTAAAGAACACATTTCTAGCACAAGGGCATATTCTCAGACGATCTTGGGTGCAACAATTAGGAGGAGATCTACTTTGATCTCTCATTCCGAATGCACTAGGACCGAAGGTTATTTCTAATGCTTTATTGTTTTTCTCATGTTTTCGTTTTATGACAATAATCACATGTAAAATTTGCGTTATAGTCCTAATTTTATAGGGTATTATACGGATATTACCCCACAAGTGGTATCAGAGCGAGGCCACGTAAATTTTTCTATGTGTTTTTCATCAAACGAATTTGAAACGATATTTTTTTGCTTGGAAAACCGTGCGGCAGCCTGTTTTTGATCTCGCGAATTTTTTTTTTTTTATGTTGCGTTTTTTGTCTTGGGAACCGTGTCAAGTTTACACGGTGATGGTTGTTGTTTGTCGTGTTTTCGATTTGATCTTTGCATATTATTTTGTAATCGATATTCATTGCAATATGTTAAAGATCTATCAAATTGTTGACATAAAATTTCGTGCGGCACATAATTTGTCTATTTGGTTTGTAATTTTTGTTTACACGGTGATTTACATTGAAAATCGTGCCTTGTGACGATCTTTTATCTTGTTCTCGATTTGTTCTTTGCGTATTGTTGTTTTAAACGATAATTATAACAATATGTTAAGATCATATCAATTTACAATTGGTTTTAACAAATCGTTTTTGTTTTGTTCTGTTGAGGCTCTCGGATTGAGCCGCTTGAATTTTTTTTTTTTGGCCTTTTCTTGCTCTCGGCAATAGCTGAAGAATATAAAAAAAAAAAAAAATTTTTTTTTTCGTGTACTGTTCACGGTCAGAACGTGATAAAATTTTTTTTTTTTTATGTTTTTTATTTTTTTTGGGCCAAAACATGTGCATAATACGGATTTATGCATTCGCTTGATAGTGAAACGGTTCACTCACGTACCATTTAGTTATTTTAAAACGATTTAAAGTAACGGATTATCACGGATTAAAATTAACTTGACTAAAGCGGTTTTGTCACATAATTTTAATCATATAAGGTGGTTTGGATAAATTTAACATAATTACGGAATTATGTCACGAATAAATTTAATTTAGTTGATGCATTTTATTTATCGTTATTTTGATTGTTTTGAATGCTTTTAATTACGTATTTATTTAATTTTCACAAACGGTTGTAACTTAGTGTGGCCTTAGTAGAACGTGTTACCGTAATGATGGAACACGGTCTTGGTTGTATTTTGAGATCTCGTATCTCCCTTTTTTTTTTTTTTAATTACCGGTTTTTATTTAGAATGTAAATAGGTTTATATTTTGTAAATTTTAATTGTAATTTTGAGAAGACTAAAGATGGAGATCGGATGCTCACTCATTGCGCATGGACAAAGATGGAACATCAAGACAAGCTTCTCGGGTCCAACGGTGGATTCCAAAGTTGTATTATGTTCTTTTTACTAGGATAGGCCACACTAGGAATTTTTATTTACGTATTGCATTCATTTATTTATTTTATCGTAACGATAGATTGCATCATATTCCGCCTAAAACCAAACCACCTAATAATTGCATGAAAACTGACTCATATAGAGGTCACGCGTTAGTTTTCTATGACATTCATATGTCACACGATTTAAGCCATCATCTAAATTAATTCATTCACGCAGTTGCTAGTTATTTGTTCACTTAAAATGAATTGAAACTTAGTTGATGGGATCTTCCTCGTATAAACCAAAATTGAGAATGGTCTTTATAGGTCAAACTCCAATGAGTCCCTTCTTCGTCGGTAGGCATAATATGACCCCTTCTACGTCGGGTAAGTTGGAACCGATTGACCTATTTTATCTCAACGCTATGGTCACTCGTGCGATCTGTGATCATGGTGGACTATAGATAGGATTTACGGAAATCTATCGACCAAGAGTTCTTACGGAAGAATTAGCTAAACAGTTGGCTTATCAATTTACAGAAATTGAGTCTTGGGATCACTTGTATTATTCTTGAGGGAGATCAATTATGCAAGTGCAATGAGTCTACACGATTAAAATGAATTTTAAATAGACTTAAATCACCTCGATGAGTTGCTTATTTCGTTTTTGTTTTTCTTTCTTTTTCGGCGTAGATCACGTTTTTAAAGCGCTTATAACATAATGGTGGCATCCTCGATGACCCAATGCCAAGTGCCACATTGGACCGTGAGTCCTGGCTTCGGATCTTCATGAATCAGATGAATCAGTCCACTAGGCTGAAGAATGATGGATCAAACTTCGCGGAATGGGAGGCGGCATTACGGAATGCCGCCGCTGGCGACGGGAAGCTCAAGTATCGATCGAGCCCCTCCCGCCACCCCAGGCCCCACGGCTCGAGTTAACGAGGTTTCCACGTATAGCGACTTCGTCATGGAAGCGGGTGCGATTAAAAACGTACTCATTTTTGCAATGGAATCCAATTTGCAGAAACGCTTCATAGCCCAAGGTGCAAACAAGATTTTCACCACGCTCACTAAGGAATTCTCGAAAGCACCGAGAATCGTGACCTATGAGCATACCACTCGCTTCTTTGATGCGAGACTCCAGAAGGGCCAACCGGTTAGCCCACACATTCTCAGCATGATTGAGAATGTCGAGAGACTGGAGGCGCTTGATTGTAAAATCAGCGAGAACATTGTTATTGACCGCATGCTTCATTCACTCCACGATGGTTTTGCGCTCTTTAGAGCGAATTACTATATGAATGATTTGAAGAAAAGTCCCCATGAACTGCACTCCCTTCTCGTACAGACCGAGAAGGACATGAAGTTCAGTGGGAGCATGAAACAAGATGTTCTCGTCGTGACAAACAAGGACAAGGGTAAGGGCAAAGCTCAGGCAAACCTAACAGTAGGTAAACCGAAGTTCAAGAAGTCGGGTTCGAGGTAAGAGTGGGCTGGTGAGTCGAGCACCTCATCAGGCGCGACAAAGAGCAAGAATGAAAACATGGAATGCCATCATTGCCACAAGACTGGGCATTAGAGGCGTACATGTCCTGTTTATCATGAGGACTTAAAGGCAGGTCGTGTTAAACCTGTTGGTATGTCTTCATCCTCTTCTACTTTTATTCATATGATTGAGATTAACCACGCAAGTTACGGAACTTGGGTACTTGATACTGGTTGTGGTTCTCATCTGTGTAATCATGTGCAGGGGCTCCGAAACATCGAACCCCTCGTAAAGGGTGAGGTGGACCTGCGTGTCGGGAATGGAGCACGAGTGGCTGCCGTCTCGAGGGGAACATATGTGATCCAGCTTCCTAGCGGATTTGAGTTATTTTTATATAACTGCTATTATGTACCGAGTCTTTCCAAAAACATTATTTCAGTTTTTGCACTTGACAAACTTGGATTTTCATTTGTAATAGAGAATAATACTTGCATTTTCTCATTACACGATATGATTTATGGCAAGGCAGTCTCCATGAACGGAATTTATGTTTTAGATCAGACCACCGAAATATTACACGTAATGAATAAAAGGTTAAAGGTAGGTGACAAAGATCAAACGTATCTATGGCACTGCCGTATGGGACACATTAATGAGAAACGCGTCAAACAGCTCATCAAAAATGGAGCTATCTCGGCCTTTGATTTTCAATCATTTGGCACGTGTGAATCATGTCTCATCGGTAAGATGACTCGAATTTCCTTCAAAGGTGTTGGAATGCGCGCTGCTGACCTATTAGGACTCATACATACGGATGTATGTGGGCCTATGTCAATCACCGCACGAGAAGGCTATAGGTATTTCATCACTTTCACGGATGATTTAAGTAGATATGGCTATGTCTACTTAATGAAGCACAAAAGTGAATCCTTTGAGAAATTCAAGGAATACCGAGAATCGGGTCAGAACCTCTTTGGGCAGAAAGATTAAAACACTGCGCTCAGACCGTGGTGGCGAGTATCTTTCTCACGAGTTTGATCAACACCTTAAAGACTGTGGGATTGCCTTACAGTTAACTCCACCTGGAACACCTCAGTTGAATGGTGTGTCCGAACGGAGAAATCGAACACTACTTGATATGGTTCGATCCATGATGAGTCACACCGTGTTGCCTGACTCATTGTGGGGTTATGCTCTTCTGTCAATTTGCTCTAATACTTAAATCAAGTCCGTCTAAGGTCTGTTGACAAGACTCCATATGAACTATGGAAGGGAACGGTCCCCAACTTGTCCTTTATACGGGTTTGGGGCTGCGAGGCTTATGTCAAGCGGAGACACGAGGATAAGCTCGGCCCGCGATCGGTCAAGACATACTTTATAGGTTATCCTAAAGGAACACTTGGTCATTACTTCTATTCGCCAACCGAACAACGTGTTTTTGTTGCGGCTAGTGCGACATTCTTAGAGAAGGAATTTCTCGAGAATGCAAAGAGTGATAGAACCTTCGACCTGTCGGAGATCCCAGAACCAAATACCGAGCAACCATTGGAGGAACCAGTTCCTTCAATCCCGGCTGTGGTGAATATTCCTGAGGAACCTAGGAGGTCGGGAAGAGTCTCTATTCCTCCAGACAGATACATTGGTATGGTCGAGGAACATGACATAGATGACGTTCTACTCTTAACGATTAGCGAACCCGCAACCTATAAAGGTGCCGTGACTAGTTCCGACTCAAAGCTATGGCTTGAGGCCATGCAATCCGAGATGGACTCCATGTATGAGAACAACGTATGGGATCTTGTTGACTTACCTGCTAAGGTTCGTCCCCTTCAATGCAAATGGCTTTACAAGATAAAGCATTCTGTGGAAGGTCAACAAGATATCTATAAAGCACGACTAGTTGCTAAAGGTTTCACCCAAGTGCCAGGCTTGCACTACGATGAAATTTTTGCACCCGTAGTCATCTTTGCGTTCTATTCGGATTATCTTAGCGATTGCCGCTTTTCATGACTATGAAATTTGGCAGATGGATGTGAAAACCGCCTTCTTAAACGGTTTTTTGGAGGAAGAGTTGTACATGGTACAACCCGAAGGTTTCATCGATCCACAAAATCCTAAGAAAGTGTGCAAGCTTAAGCGTTCCATTTATGGACTTAAGCAAGCATCTCGGAGTTGGAATCATCGCTTCGACCAAGTGATTAAAGAAAATGGATTTACTCGATCAGTCGAAGAACCATGTCTTTATATCAAGTCGAGTGGGAGCAAGATTGTCTTCCTAATATTGTATGTCGATGACATACTCCTGATTGGGAATGACATACCTCTCTTAACTTCGGTGAAAGTATGGTTGAAAAACCATTTCCAGATGAAAGATCTGGGTGAGGCACAAAGAATTCTGGGCATCCGCATCTATCGGGATAGATCACGACGGATGTTATCTCTCAGTCAGGAGTCTTATATAGACAAAGTCCTAGAGAGATTCAGCATGACTAACTCCAAGAAGGGGTTTCTTCCTATGGCTCCAGGGGTGCATTTGAGCAAGTCTCAGGCACCAGAGACACCGGAAGAGAAAGAGCGCATGACACGGATTCCTTATGCCTCGGCTATAGGATCGATCATGTATGCCATGATATGCACACGTCCGGACGTGGCATATGCATTGAGTATGACAAGTCGATTCCAACAGCATCCAGGTGAATCACATTGGATGGCTGTCAAGAACATTCTTAAGTACCTACGGAGGACTAAAGATTGGGCATTGACTTATGGAGGCGAACAAAAGCTATGTGCAACCGGTTACGCAGATGCTAGCTTCCAAACGGATCGTGATGACTCGAAATCTCAGTCTGGATTCGTTTTTACTCTTAATGGCGCTATGATCACGGTGGAAGAGTTCCAAACAAAGTGTTACAAACAGATTCTACGATCGAGTCCGAGTACTATGCCGCGTCTGAAGCTACAAAGGAAGCGATATGGATGCGTCAATTCTTACATGGACTATCTGTAGTGCCTAGTTCGAATGACCCGATCACCATCTATTGTGACAATAGAGGTGCCATCTTCCAGGCTAAGGAGCCCAAGTCTAGCAACAAATCTAGACATGTACAACGGAAAGCTCATCTAATCCGAGATTACGTGGAGCAAAAGGAAGTAGTGATAGAAAAGATTGCTACAGATGACAATATAGCAGATCCTCTCACCAAACCATTACGACAAGATAAGCATGAAGGGCATGTTAATTACATGGGAATTAAACGTGTTCCTGAGTTGTAGTACTCTTTTATGGATTAGATTCATTCCTTTTGTACTCTATACGACATCATCGTTTTGATATTTATATATTTTGTTTTTCATGTGGTTTTGTACGACAATTTTGAACACCACAAAGTGAACTGAATAAACATTATATTTTTGGTCCTTATTTGCCCACGTGAGCTGATAACTCAAGGTAATTATTTTGTGACGTTGTTTGATGGTGGGTTCAACGAGCCATAAGTCAAACGTTTGACTGACCAATCACAGAGGCGAGTTATACGGATATCTCGTAGGACACAATTGTGACATCGACGTGGAGTCCTAAATGTTTTACAACATTCGGTGCCAGGTCGTGGATAGGACCTCCATGGTGATCCTAAGAGTCGATTCTTTTGACTATCGACTGTCTATGGAGACTAAGGCAGATTTTGGGTGACTTTGGTTTTTTTTCTCACGGTCATCCGTAACAGGGGGCCAAGTAGATTTTTTCTTGGTCATTTCATGCTGTGCTTAAATCGGAAGGAGTCGAGTTGTAGGAAATATTCAGCCTTTATCAGGTACTCGATATTTCTCAGGGCCACTCGAGGAGCTGTAACTGAAATGCATGGCCATGCTCGGATACGGATTCGTTTTATCAGTTAAGTTACTCTCTAGTCGGGGAAACCACTCTTGATCCAGATCGATTGTAAAATACGACCTTTGCGGATCCGGATCTGCAAATTGTTTTACATTGAGTGGGAGAAATTTTAAATGAATATGAGAATCGGTTATCGCACATAAACTTGTACGGACAAGTGGGAGATTGTTGGAGCTGTGTCCTCCAGTTAGTGCGGATAACGTCATTGCACATACACTTGTACGGACAAGTGGGAGCTTGTTGGGGCTGGTGTCCTTTACAGTTAGTGCAAGGACTTATAAATCTCTAAAAGGATCAAAGGGTATACTTTTGTATTATAATCAGTTGGTCCACGTTTATCAATAACGGTTGGCTTGCTAGATAAGTTTGACGTTATTGTCATACAGATGGCGGTGATCAACTGGTCCCTAAAAGTCACACCTATAGGATACGTTTGAGAGATGTGACGGTATGAAAATACAGTCATGTTGATGCCAATAATTGACTAAGCAGTTAGTCCGAGTTATTTGACTAGTAATTAGTCAAAATGCGATGTTGAGATATTTTATTTAATACGGATTAAATAAAATGGGCTAAGGCGAATTAAACAGTTAATTCGTAAATTAAATATAAACGGTTATATTTAATTAATGTATATTGAATTAATTATACAATATTGTCTTTGTCGGACATGTATTAATATGTCGGCTAATCCTTGTTACTAGACGATATATTAATAGCCGATAACCGATGACGATATATGATAAAACCGCGTCATATACATTTAGCGAAAATGATATCGGATCACGAGTTAAAAATAAGGAGAAAGTGGAAAGCCCACTCCCTCCTCATGAAGCTCACGGCCGAACCATACAAAGAGGAGAGCCTCTCCTCATTTGTAACCTAATTGTCATTTGCAAAAAGAATTAGGGTTTTGAGAGACATTTTTCCTCTCAAAATTCAGATCTCACATCTAGAGAAAACACACATCAAGTTCTCTCAATATTTCAAGGCAATTAGAGAACACATTTCTAGCACAAGGGCATATTCTCAGACGATCTTGGGTGCAACAATTAGGAGGAGATCTACTTTGATCTCTCATTGCCGAATTGCACTAGGACCGAAGGTTATTTCTAATGCTTTATTGTTTTTCTCATGTTTTCGTTTTATGACAATAATCACATGTAAAATTTGCGTTATAGTCCTAATTTTATAGGGTATTATACGGATATTACCCCACAATGCATGTTTCGTAGCACCAAGGTAGTAGAGATCCGCTCGGTTAGCTCACTAACCTGCATCATAGGGTCGTGAACGGTGGGGTAGGGCGAGTACTGCGATGGGTAAACGCTTGGTGTAGAAAAGGAAGGCTCGGTCTCAGTCTCGGCCTCTCTAGACACTCTCCCTCTACGGTGCTCGCGGGGTGGGGGAACTATCGCCTACTTTTCCGAGGTAGTGATCGGCTCGGGCAAGTCTAGCATAATGGTGGGGTCGATCAAGTAAGACTGTGGGTCAGGTCTAGGCTCGCCACTCCCCAGGTCATACTCCGCTAGGTGGTCCACAACCGGTAGCTGCTCGGATTGGGGAGCACCATCCACATAGACCCCCTCACCCTCCAAGCCAGGGACCCATCCTCTAACTTCCTAAGCCACTTAATGTGGCACCAATACTTCTCATCCATAGTAGGGGCAGTCTCGAACAACCTAGTCCCCCATGCAGGTGGGGCCTCAAAATCAGTCAACCTCTGAGCCAAGCGGGTCACTATAGCCCCACAAGTAAGATAACGGCTTGCAGACCGTGCCATAAGAGACAAACTGGAGCATACAACCCCGGGAGCACTATAGTAAAAAGGCTTCGCCCGACGAGGGTTAAGATAAGACATCAACAACATCACCTCGTGGGTGTTCAACTTGCTTACGTCATCCCTCCCAAACAGCAGAGAGGTCATCATCTTTAGGAACATACAGAGTGACACATATTGAACATCATTAATCAACATGGCACTCGCGCTCGGAATAGGTCTCCTGGTCAGATAAGGTAGATAGTTAGGTGCCCCACTATTTTTCGCAACATCCCTCAAGTATCCCTCCTTTTCAGTCTCAAGCCCAAGATGATCAGCAAACTCATCAAGGGTAAGGTTATGGTCATCGTTCATAAGGCGAAAGAAAACGATTTTCTCATCTACATCGTAGACAAAAGAGCTCAAGAACTCCAAGGTAAGGTATGGGTAGGACTTCTTTCGAAGATGGTATAGCCCCTCCATTCCCAATATCTCAAATATGTGTGAGATATCCACTTCCACCCCTAAGGTCACCAAAATATCGGGGTCCACACAATGAGTCGGCCTCATGGTCCGACCCATTAAGGCCACAGAAGCAGCCCGCTGCTTAAAATTAGAGAAGATTACCGATGGATAATCGTCCACCGGAGGAACAAGAGTTTCTTAGCTAGATTGGCCAGGCTGCTTTTGGTTTCGGCATGCTGCAAAAAGAGAAGTTCAACACGAATTTTCCGAAAATTTTGCCATGATAAGGACTATTTTTCAGCTTATACACTTTTAAGACAAAGTTTAAGACGGATTTTTCTCTCAAAAGACATGACATACCAACCAATTAAGGCATTACTATCATCAATTAACCCATATAGAACATCCTAGAGGCAATCTAGGTGACCAAAAATCAAAACTTAGAGGCAAACCCTAGAAACTTTTTGACCTTAAATCGATGATTTGAGCATAAAAAGCTGTGTTTTACATAAATAAGTCGATGTTCAAGAGCAATTACAACCAAAATATCACCATAGAAGTATAAATCCTTGGATTATAAGAGTAAAATTTCAGATTTTGGGGCAAGTATTCCATTGATTGAATTAAAAGCAAGGAAGGTTGATTAGTTACATTACCTTAGTTGAAGATTGATTAGATAAGACAAAGCAAGAGTAAAATCCAAGAGCAAATTCAATCAAAAATCACCCAAGTGTGTTTTTGGGGGAGAGATTTTAAAGAGTTTTCGTATAAAAGATAAGGTACGAGGAGGAAATTAGTGTTTAAAAGAGTGATATGGTTTCCGGAAAATAACGAGTTGGACCGCGATTTTTGGGTACTCGACCGAGTTCTGGGACTACTCGGCCGAGTAGTCTCTACTCGGTCGAGTATTTCGGTCTACTCGGTCGAGTACTCAGAGATCAGTAGCTGGCTTAAATTGTCATTCTGAGTGCTCGACCGAGTGCCTTTTTACTCGACCGAATATGGCCTACTCGGTCGGGTATTACTTTACTCGGCCAAGTTCAACTGGACAGAGATGGAATCTGAAGATTCAATGAGTATTTCCCTGCAAACCAATAAACATTGCTCGAAGTTCCACTTAATCGGGGCTCGTCACATTTAGACCCTACTTCTAATACACACAAGGCAACTTTGAGTTATAAACATTCATTATGATTCACTTACGCAACACAGGTTATACTTCACATAAACTATTAGTAGGACAATTCATGCCACAAGCACATATACCGCAATCAACTTGATTATATATTTAGATGAACATAGGCATATATCGTCAACTCCATCTACAAACATACATATACACCAACTCTATAAAAATCTACTCCATCTAAGCACATACCCCCAACCCAATCATTCCCATTCTTTGTCCTTCCTTGTCATGCTACAACACTACCATCGTCCATTACCTCTTCCGTCATGTATCACTATACGTAAAAATTTTAGACTCACTACTCAACTCATCCATACATGTATAAACCACATCCTTATACTTACAGTTCATCTATAACAACCGTTGACACGCATCTAGGAATCCACACATTCCACACTATCACGTAGATATCTACATACATGCATACTCGACACACACGCTTGCATAGATATACTCCTATACGTCTACCCCTCCATGGTGGCTGGCATAAGCATGATGGGGCCAGGATTCTGAGAAGAGGGCGCCTTCTCACCCAAAACCGACATAATGGGCTCCCAACACATATACACTAGGTTCATTTTAATTTGACACCCTACATTCATTTAGTTCATTGGTTCAGGTTCCAAAATCGTCGCTCTGATACCACTTTGTAATACCCCCATACACCAAGGTGCCTTACCAAGGACCACCCCAGTATATGAAGGTACTACCATCTCGGTTTCCCGAGGTAAGTAGATCAAATAAACAAACAGAACGTTTATTAAATAACTTTATACTTTAAATCATAAACCAACGTGAGAAATATTACAACATATGCAACTGGAAGAACTACTAGACACGAGTGACAGCGACATCTATTTTGGTAGCGTGATGACTTGATTCCCCTCCATGTCCCGCAAGCATCGTAACTAGCTATACCTGCTAAGCCAACTGCTCACTATCCCCGAATGGATCACCATAGTTTTGAAAACATAACACGAGGTCAGTTCACTGAGTAATTAAGATAAGCAATATAAAATATAACGATGACAACAACACCACAATCATTCTCCATTTCCAATGATGTCTCATAATTGACTACCCACTTAAGTGTGTAGTCCTGCCAGATTACCGCCACAACAGTTAATCCACACCGCCAGTGGGGGACCACAGTCTTGCCCACCTAAGCCCCGCTCATCGCAATGAGCAACAACCCATATTCCTTAATGTGCACATCCCCCTTGTGGTGGGTTCTACAAGGGGCGAATCAAGGGCGTGAAGCCACTCCCGCAAGTGACTCCACTCAGCCGAGGACGCACCTCACCAACATAGCCAATCCACCACAACTCCAAGAAACAAGAAAGAGGAGCCAACACAATACTAATCATACAATTACAATCATAATCACCACAACTTAAATTCATTATGCAATCAACTGAGTAGGGAAACCTTACCTTTTCGCTATTCCATGAAAGCGCATCCAACAAACAAGCCAAGCAAGACTCCGTGATGTATCTTAAAAGTAGCAACCACATCCTATTACTAGACTATTGAAGACCTACTGAAAGATGACGACGAAACAGAAACTCACCTTGAGACACAGACCGATGCCGGTAACGGCGACAACCCGACTCGATGACTTCAAGCATGAACCATCTCCCTTCTTGGGTTAGTGTCAAGGCCATGTGAGAGTGTATGATGATGAGGGATAAATGGGAGATAGGGTGATTAGGGTTAGAAAGAGAAAGGAACCGTCGAAAATGAAATGAGGTTTACGATATCGCGTTTTATTATAACGCGTTAACAGACGTGGTACTCGGTCGAGTATAGACATACTCGGCCGAGTAAGCCCTACTTGGTTTAGTATTCTAGCTACTCGGCCGAGTGACCCTAACTAGGTCGAGTAACCAGCTACGTTGGTCTTACTAACCTGTCCCATATCCCTTGCTACGGCTCTCCTTTGGTCAAAAGGTCTGTCAACGGGTCCGTAAATAGGGAGGGTATTACACTAACAGACTACCCAACAACCAAATGTAAACAAGTATTGGCCTTATGACCATGAATACGGCATCATAAGATAAATTATCCGAGTTATACTACCGACACAAACATGCTATTTCATAGTTCTTTCCGCAACCGTTCCATCTCCTTCCCCACCACCGGCGATGATATCAACATACCGTCACCAACAACCGCACAGTAGTGCGAAACAACAGTCAATAGTTATTGTTATACATAACACCTTATACTATGTCGTGAACACGACCCTAACAACCCATCCTTCTCAAGGAATAACAACATCATCACCCAAACAAATGCTACAACGAGGTTACCATGCATACCATGAATGTTTCGCGTAACAATTAAAAGACGACTTTACAAACAACATCTTATACTATCATTCATAAGCCGGAGTCTCACCCTACTACTTTCACACTTCATGCATACACACTTAGCTTAAGCGGTCATACTACATAACATAAGTGATCAAGTCTCTTAACAATATGATTAAACTCACACGCATTACGTAACACACTCTTACTCTCATAACCACGAAAACCAAGCTTGATAATACTAAATCCGCCATCATATGTCTCAATTATTAAAACTCAAACTCATCCCTCGCATGTCACGGCCGTCAACGCGACCTCCTCTCACGGGTTCATCCGAAACCTATAACAAATTACTTATTGAATGTCGGATTACAAAGCTTTCAAAATCTCCAACTCATCTCTCGTTCTAGTGTTCTCTCTCATTTCTCGGTTTCATAAACCTTTGCCACCATTTATTCAATCCATACCATTCCTCAAGTTAAATCTCACACCCTCCAAACACTTTTATCAACTCATGTCATCACTCTCTTTTACTCTTGGTACCCCAATTATTCTCTCATCATTCCATAAATCTCAACTCAAACATATGCTATCCCAAAATACCCGCTAAATATAAAACCTTGGTCGCACTCCAATCATCATTTATAGGTTGCCTCTCATGATCAACTCACTCAACTCAAAACTTTGCATAGACTAACATATATTCCTAGCGTTTCCAAACTCCCAAACTCGATGACTATATCCAATACCATATACCTTATCGGGGTCATAGACCTAAGGCTAGGGTGAGGAAATCATTCTATTAGGCTCACACACAAACTCTATGCCCGGAAATCCCTCGCTTGGTTGCTCCTCGTTGGCTTCGGCATGCCGCAGAACCATTTCTACAAGTCAAATTCCGGATAAGAGCGACGGGAAGTAAAATAATCCGGAATGGATACGGAAGAGGTAGGAAATCAAATAACTTGAAATGGATAGAAAAATTTCCCAACGCTTTAGATCAATGACCAACACTTTAAAATAAACCCATGACACTAGCTTGTCATTGAGATGGAGTTTACTTAACCCGATGAATGGAATTAAAGAAATTATGGCATGTCTTCCATTGTATTTTAATCAAACCATAAACTTGTCTTAATAGTACACTTGAAATATGATGAACTTCGTAAAATGACGCAATTTCAAATTCAACTCTAGAAACTTTACCAACTTTGTAAAATTCCCTTCCTTATTATGTAGTTTTACTCAAACTTGACTCAAATGTGAATTACTATATTAAAACTTTTAACATAACGATCATTTGTCTCAAGTTTATTGAAAACCTCAATACGGAATAAGCCGATATAAGATGGCACATGTCACTATAAGCCAAGTTCAAAGTATTAAGGATCAATTAGGAGAAAAACCTAACTTTGTGAAAATAAAAATTCGGGTAGGTATACTACCCGTTTTCGAAAAATTTAAGACGGATAAATCTCTTATGTATGACTTCACAGAGCATTATAATCAAAGATCAGGATAATAAGGAGTAAAGGAAGTACGTCACGAGCGTAAAATCAAATCTTATGTATACTTGTCACAACATTTTCGGGATATTTGTCGACCTTTAAAATGGAAATTTTTTTATTCACACCATTTTATAGCAATTCCCAAATAATATTATAGTCTTGCAATACTATTAAACCGTGATTAAGACAAAATCAAAAATTGTTTATACTCCTCACTTGGTTCGAAAATTTTAGGCAAAATAGATGATGAAATCTTTGTTTTTTTAAGACAACGTACTACATTACTAGTGAAGATAGTAGTCTTATAAAACGATTAAACCAAGTTTCACTTATGAAAAATCAAAATCTTGGGCATGAACACCCCAAAATCCAAAAATAAAGGTAAACTTTTAAGATAAAATTTTCACATACAAGATAAGATCCAACATTAACGACAAAAGTTAAGCCCTTGTTGTCCAGTTAAACCCAACAACAAGCACCAAAAATCAATTTGTAGACCATAAGAACACCTTTTTCTTGTTCTTCCATTTATGAGACAAAATTGACAAGAAAATTTGATATTTAGCAACAACAATGGTGTAGAAAGCTATTTACTACCATGAATTAAAAAAAACATGCAAATAATTGACAAATTTAGGACAAATTAATGTAGATCTAAACAAATTAAAATGGAGAAAACAAGAAGAAAGTTGGTCTACTTACACTGCTAATTAAGAAGAGATTTAAGACGGAAAACGAAGTAGAAAGCTTAACCCAAGTAGCAAATTACAAGAATGGAATTTTGGAATTAATTTTGGAGGAATTTTGATGTTGAAGTTGTGACGTGAAAAGAAGATAAGGAAAAGATAAGAAATGAGTAAAGGGTTAAACCCGTGTAAAAATCTCAGCTACAGCACCCACTCGGTCGAGTGGCGAGTCCACTCGGTCGAGTGAAATTACACTCGGTCGAGTGGCCGAGTTCACTCGAACGAGTGCCCTATTTTCCAGAAGGTTTCCAGTTTCTGGAAGCCGGTCCACTCGATCGAGTACCAAGGTCCACTCGGTCGAGTGCACTGTACTCGACTGAGTGTGGGCTCGCACTCGCACTCGCTAGAGTGATTACTTACGGGTTCAAATTTTGAGTCGAATTAGAACGACGAAGTCCCTCCAACACAAAGAGAAGGTTCGGGAGTCCACCGGCTATCGGTGACTCAACCGAGTTAGTTCATACGTCATCCTCCTTACCGTCTTTGGTACACTACCGTAGTAATAGTAGTCACTCTACCACCATTCCATTACTAATCATAAGCTAACGATAACACTAGTATGCATTTAATTAACACGCATTGGAAATTCAAAGAGCGAAATAATTATTCGTATACCAACACATGTTAACCATTTCCAAACAAGCTAGTCACACCAATCTAAGCATTCAACTTCCATACACATTCACACATCATTGAAAACAATTATGCCATGAAAGAAATTTAATGCTATCGCATATTCATGCAACCATACAACTTTCCACATAGCGGTCACCCATACTCTTAACCACCCACATAGTGACCAAGCGAGACAATAGGCACTAGTTTTGATATAAGGGCGCCTACTCATCCAAAACCGATCTGCTATTGTACTCATATCGGGTTCATTTTATTAGACACAACTAGGTTCATTTTGGTTCATTGGTTTAGGTTCCAAAATCGTGGCTTACCACTTTGTAACACCCCCTTCTTACCCGGCCAAGGTAATTAGGAGATGTTACCATCTCAGTTTCCCGAGGCGGTGAATCGGAGATACAATCAAGAAACATTTATTATAAATGATAATTTTAGTGAATTATATAACCATAAAAGAATAAATAAAAGAACACAACTCATGACTACTATCTAGGTTATCTATCAACTATCCAAGTGCTCGATTCCAAGTCCAAAGCGTGGCCCAAATCCCGATCATGTCAACAAGTAAAACCAGTACTTAACCTCCTCCCTATATAATCGGAAATATCATATGGATCGACATAGGGCACCCCGGAAATAGGTGACAATTACACAAACACACAAACGTTAGTTTCAACAAATAAAGTGTGACACGACACAAGTGTGTGAATATGCAACATGCTTATGGCATGAATGACACGCTATCAAACAACCACCACGCAACCACCACGGTACCGGGACACGCCCAGACATACCGACAACCGAACTGGTACCGGGACACGCCCAGACATACCAACAACCACAAATAGGTACCGGGACACGCCCAGACGTACCGAGTCCGGAAGACAACCGAATCCTGTAACATCCCCTCATACCAAGGTACCTTACCAGGACTACCCTAGCATGAAAGGTTGTTACCATCTCGGTTGCCCGAGGTTAGTATATATCAAAAGCAACAGTCCAAACACATTTATTAAAGTACGTGGGTTATAAAGGTTACATTGTCTCAAAATCCAACATAAGTATCATCCAAAAACTAACAACTATAAAAAGACAGCTAAGACTCTTGACGGTGATAACTAATCTGGCGTGGTGACTCTCCCATGACTGCCCCAAGCTCATCAAGTGCATCACCTGTCACAATCTACTCACTATCCCCGAATGGATCACCTCAGATTTTACAAAACACAACGGGGTCAGTTACTGTAATATTAAAATAAGACAAGCGTATAAAGCAACCAGCTGATCATCCTCCATCCCCAGTCTCCCGATCTCACACAGTAACCGACTACACACCAAAGTGTGTAGCCCTACCAGATTACTCATCGCAACAGGTAATCCTCGCCGCTAGTGGGGGACCGCAGCCAATCCCCACCTAAATCCCGCTCATCAACGAGCGATAACCCTGTCCCTTAATGTGCACATCCCCTCCCGTGGCGGGTTCCACGGAGGGCAAACTAGGGTGTGAAGCCACTCCCGCAAGTGACTCCACCACAATCGTCACAACACCATCACAACCACCATATCACCACCACACCAACACTCCGATGATGATCAGCAGACAACAATCATACACAGTACAACAATATATCTCAAATCAATTAAACAGGAACTGAGTAGGGAAACCCTACCTTAGCACAACAGCAAGGAATGCGAGCAAGCAATCTAAAACGACTCCTCTACGAAGTCTCCGCCTAATCAATAATCACATAACACAATCACTATATGCAAAACTCCATTTCCCCCAATTCATAATCAAAGACAAACCCTAGAATATGAACCATTGAATGTGAAGATAATGGATTACCGATAAAGAATCAAAGGAATGAATGCAATTGCTATGATCACCCACACACAAAGGAGAGATTCAGAGATGATTAGAGCGTCATAGAATGTTTTAGGTTTATAAAACGTAATTAGAAACTGGTTAGCTTAAAATATATAATGCCCTAATCATTTCCAAATCAAACCGCGGAAATAACATTCGACAGACCGGATACTCGGTCGAGTATAGAGTATACTCGGCCGAGTACCCTCTACTCGGTTGAGTATTCCGCATACTTGGCCGAGTGTTCCTGGGCAGTAGCCAAACAGGATGTACAACACACTTTACTCGACCGAGTAGGCCATACTCGGTCGAGTACCAGCCTATGAAAACCGTAGTATTACAGTCTTCCCCCCTTAAAAAGAAATTCGTCCCCGAAGTTCACACTCTACCAAAAACAAAGTAAAAGCAAACAACCTCCCGACACAACATACCAAACGATATGCTAACACAAAACATCACAAAGTACCACTAACTCGACTCAAACTAGACTCAAACTACCCCAAAACATACATGCGACCATCTCCTACCCCCTAAAAGACAACGGTTACGTCCCCATAACCAACCGTACCTAATAAAAAAGGTTAGGAAAACGCTCTCGCATAGCCTCCTCTGGTTCCCATGTGGCCTCCTCCACATTATGATTAGACCAAAGCACCTTGAGTAAGACGGTCTCACCATTCCTTGTCTTGCGTACTTTGCGGTCAAGAATCTCTTTAGGAACCTCAGCATAGGACAAGGACTCATCAAGATCGATGTTCTCAACCTCAAGCACATGTGACGGATCACTCACATACTTCCGGAGCTGTGAAACATGGAAGACATTGTGGACTCTATCCAAAGCTGGTGGCAAGGCTAACCTGTAGGCTACCTCACCTACACGGTCCAAAATCTCATAAGGACCAATAAACGTCTGGCTCAACTTGCCCTTCTTTCCAAATCTCATCACTCCTCGCATTGGTGACACTTTCAAAAGGACCTTGTCACCTACTGCGAACTCGATGTCTCTGCGGTGCAAGTCGGCATAACTCTTTTGGCGATCCTGAGCTGCTTTCATCTTTTGACGAATTAGGCGAACCCTGTTCAACCAAATCTTGTACCAGCCGTGGTCCTAAAACCACTGCCTCTGAACTGTCGTCCCAACAAACTGGAGTTTGGCACTTCCGACCATACAAAGCCTCGAAAGGTGCCATCCCGATACTAGTATGGTAACTATTGTTGTACGAAAACTCGATCAAATCTAGTCTGTCCTCCCAACTTCCCCCAAACTCCAGGGCACATGCTCTCAACATGTTCTCCAAGGTCTTGATAGTCCTCTCAGTCTGACCATCAGTTGCAGAATGAAAAGCTGTACTCATCTTCAAGGTAGTACCCATCAAATCCTGCAGTTCTTGCCAAAACTTGGATATAAACCTCGCATCTCGGTCAGACACTATATCCTTAGGTATACCATGTAACCGGACTACATGTCTTCTGTAACCCGAGGCCAGCTGCATCTTAGACCAGGTATCCTTTATAGGAACGAAATGGGCTGACTTTGTTAACCGATGAACAATCACCCAGATCATATTGTTACCTTGCTGTGATCTAGGTAACCCCACGATAAAGTCCATAGAGATCGACTCCCACTTCCACTCAGGTACTTCAAGGGATTGAATCTTACCTTGTGGTCTCCGCTGCTCACCCTTGACCCTCTGACAGGTCAAACATCTAGCCACGAACTCAGCCACATCCCTCTTCATGTTGGGCCACCAAAAATCCTTCTTAAGGTCTTTATACAACTTGTCACCTCCTGGGTGAAGCGAATAAGGAGTGCAATGAGCCTCTGTCAGGATCACTCTCCTCAAATCTGTATCATCAGGAACACACCATCTCCCATCAAAACGAACACTCCCGTCTGTGTGGATAGAAAACCTGGAAACTATGCCACTCTCCACTCTAGACTTCCACTCTTGAATCTTAGGATCAAGCTCTTGCTTACTCTTGATGTTCTCATACAAATCCGGCTTTATCGTCAGATCCTCGATGGCTTCCCCTTTCCTTATCATATAGACCCCCATCTTGGACATCTCATCTCTCATCTTCAGCAAAGACATAGCTTTATATAGCGAATGAACGCTCTTCCTACTCAAAGCATCTGCAACAACGTTAGCCTTACCCTCGTGATAGATGATCTCCATATCTTAGTCCCCAATCAGCTCCATCCATCGTCTCTGTCGCATGTTAAGCTCCCTCTGAGTGTAGATATACTTCAGACTCTTATGATCTGAAAACACCTTAAAGGTTGCCCCGTAAAGGTAGTGCCTCCAAATCTTAAGATTAAAGACAACTGCACCCAGCTCTAAATCATGAGTAGGGTAGTTCTCCTCATATGGCTTCAGCTGCCTCGAAGCATAAGCTATAACCTTCCCATCCTACATCAAAACACAACCCAGTCCATTCTTTGAAGAATCGGTATATACTTCAAAGTTCTCACATCCCTCTGGCAAATCTAGAATAGGAGTTGTGGTCAAACGCTCCTTTAAGGTCTGGAACGCCGTCTCACAACTCTCATCCCACATAAATCTGGTCTCTTTCCTCATCAAGGCGGTCATAGGCCGTGCTATCATGGAAAAGTCTTTCACGAACCTCCTGTAGTAACCAGCAAGACCCAGGAAACTCCGAGCTTCATCAACACTCTTCGGTGATTCCCACTTGGTCACTGCCTCAATCTTGCTAGGATCCACGGACACCCCCTTCTTAGATATCACATGACCCAGAAAAGCCACCTCCTCTAACCAGAACTCACACTTAGATAGCTTGGCATAAAGTTGGTTTTCTCGCAGAGTCTGCAAAACTATCCTCAAGTGCTCCTCATGTTCCTCCTTAGTCTTAGAGTAGACTAAGATGTCATCAATGAAGACAACCACAAACTTGTCCAAAAACGGACTGAAAATCCGATTCATCAGATCCATGAAAGCTGCTGGTGCATTGGTCAAACCAAAAGGCATCACCACATACTCATAATGACCATAACGGGACCGGAAAACTGTCTTGGGAATGTCCTCATCTGCTATCCGCAACTGGTGATAACCTAACCTCAGATCGATCTTAGAGAACACCCCTGCTCCACTCAGATGGTCAAACAAATTATCAATCCTAGGCAAAGAATACTTGTTCTTCACTGTGACACGGTTAAGCTCTCTGTAGTCAATACATAGCCTCATGCTCCCATCTTTCTTCTTTACAAACAAAACTGGAGCTCCCCACAGCGACACACTTGGCCGGATATACCCTTTTTCTAACAGCTCATGTAACTATTTCTTCAACTCTGCTAGCTCTTTAGGTGCCATAGGGTATGGTGCTTTAGATATAGGACCTGTTCCTGGTTTAAGCTCCACGTTGAAGTCAACATCTCTCTTTGGCGGCAACCCCGATATCTCTTCTGGAAAGACATCCTCAAACTCTCCCACCACAGGTATATCAGAAGCTGTCTGCGGCTCCTCTCGGAGATCTCTCACTTGACAAAGAATCAAGGGACACTTCTTCCTTAAGAACGACTATTTACAAATAGTTAATCAAATAAACTAGTTACAAATTCGGAAACCAAATCCTTTGGTCCCTTGAACTTCATATGGCACACACTTCTAGGCAACACCGTCTTTGTCGGACCGCCTTCTCGAATGGCACCGTCTTTAAGGAACTTGGAATAAATAAATTACATAGCTTTTCTACTTTATACATTATAAAAAGAAAAAAAACTAAATAAAATAAAATAAAAGTGATACGAGATCACAATAATTATAACCGAATCGATATCCCCATTCATTTCGGGAAATACCAATTAAAGCTAAGGCCATACTAAGTACAAATTACATAACTCAAAAATTATATAAAATAAAATATGACAATCATACTAAAAATGCAGCATTAATATATGTATGTAACATGCCATGTGATGTGCCAAATCGCTATTTAAGCTAATATCGTATATCTTGTCCGGTTTTATGGATAATAGTGACAATTAACTTATTAAAATCACACAATATTATATAAATCAAATCTATGTCCAAGTTAATTACCCCAACCTTATTAGGACTCAAAAATTTAGTCTTCACTAAATATTTGACAATAATTCAACTTGATACTTTATTATTGCTCTTTAAACACTTTTATTCATAATAAAAGAAATAATTCCCAAAAAGTCATAAAAAATTAAAAAAATTCAAAATCATAATTTTTTATATTCTGGAAAATTCCCAACATTCTAAAATTTTAATAAAATTTGCCCTTTAGTTTATTTTAATTTATTTCACAAATAAATTGTATAAAACATGATTTTATCCCTTTAATTCCAAATTAAACATAAAATTATGCAATAAATCAAAATTAAAATTTTGAATATTCTAAATATGTTTCTAGAACCTGGAAATGACAAATTTTAAGCCTAAAAGTCGAATTTTATTTTAATGACTATTAAAGTTGCTATTTATCAATTTATATCCCATAAAAATTAATAACCATTAAAATTATACGAAAAATAACATGAAACTTTAGATCTGATGTTCATATTATATATACAACATTGAAAAAAATTTTCATGCCATAAAATTCATTTTAGCTATTTTTGCCAAAATAGTCACTATTTATTTGATTTTTACATCTAAAAATCATAAATCATGCAAAATGAAACCATTTGATCTCAAAATTTACATACAGTGTTTAAATATTGCATGTGATAATGTACTAAATTTTCATGGGCAGGAACAAAGTCTAACCATTTTTAACATAAATACCTATATTTAATCGACTTTTAACATGTAAAAATCGTAGATCATGCTATATAAATCAATTTATATGAAATTTTACATACAATTTGTAAAATATGCATGTGAGGTCGTGTAAAAATTTCAAGGTCAGAATCATAGTTTAACTATTTTTAGCATTTTAATTGTCATTTTGTTCAATGAAATGTAATAAAAATACAAATAATCATTTTAAAGAGCAATGAATTACCATAAATCATCAAAATGACCTAAAATAAATTTAGTACCAGAATGTATAAGATGAAAAAATTTCGTGGCATTTATCTTCATAAATCACAAATTGTAAGTTTTATATGTTAACATATTAACTCGAAAAAACAAAACCGATTATGCATGCAACAACTCTTGCTCTGATACCAATTGTTAGGATTCATTAATCTCATTTTAGACATATCCAATATGTAAGTGAAAAATTTAGTCATAAAACTTAACCAAGATCTTATGCTACAAAACGAAATTACAAAAGATAAGAAGAAACGGTTTTCTTACAATGACGGCCAAAAAAGGATTATACTAATTTGGTCTCCTACCAAATTAGTCTTCTTAAGTATATCCAAATGCCTCAAAACTTAGATCCAATAGTAGAATTTACTCCTTAAAGATTGTACCAAGGAAATCACCCTTAAAACCTATACTAATCTTGTTACTAGAAACTAGTATAAGTATCCTTAAATTACTAATATGATTTTATTACTACTACTAGTAATATGATCTTGATATTAGTGATTTTGTGAGATTTGTTGTTCTTTTAGAAAATAGAGAGAAAATACACCATGTATTTTTTTTATTTTATTTTATGAATGAATAATATAAGAAGAGAAAACAAATAAAAAACTCTTCTTATGGAGCATGGAGGGCCGGGTAGAATCCAGGGAAGAGTGCCCAATTGTGGCACATGATTTCCCTCAAATTGGTCTTCACAAGAACCCTGGAGTAGGCTAGGTCTAGGCAAACATAATCATTATGTTTAAACTCTTAATAAGAGCAACTAACCCACCATCTCCTCTTTTCTCCTTATATTCACGGCACCCACATAATATAAGGGTCCATTTTAAGTTTGTCAATTGTTAATATGTGTAGTGTGACATATTTTTACTTGTTACTAGACATGTCATATAATAATGCATTTTTAACTTATTAAAAAATCATTATATATAAACAAAAATGAATCACTTACAAAATTAACTAGTAATTCACAATTACAAGTACTTAAAATGGGTCAAAGAATTATAAGTCACAACAACTTGTCATTATAATAAACCATTCATTCCTATTTCAATTGTTTCATAAATAATAAATAAATCTAAGTAATAAAACAATTCAATTACTTAGACCAAATCTTATTTAATCGAATTACAATAAGATACGTAACTTTACTCACAAAATTATTTGTCAATTTTAAGGAATTAATTAACTCGTATCAGTATACGATTAATTAAATAATAAATTAAGAATATTTCCCTAGAGGTATGACCTTAAGGGATCAACTGATCACCACCATCATACGACAGTAATGTCAAACTCTAGCCAGCCAATCATTACCGATTATTGTGGATCAGTTGACAATAAAATGTTACATTCCCTTATGTATTCTTAATATGAGATTTAAACATGTGATCGCATTATTATCGAGGACACATACTCCAACAGAGGGATGTGGATTTTTGTATCGAGCTTAAACCACGGACTGGACCTATTTCTAAGGCACCTTACAGGATGGGGCCTAAGGAATTGGAGGAGTTGAAGAAGCAGTTGGAGGAATTGCTAAAGAAGGGTTACGTGAGACCAAGTGTGTCACCCTGGGGAGCGCTAGTCTTATTCGTTAAGAAGAAGGATGGGAGTATGAGATTGTGTATAGATTACATAGAGCTGAATAATGTGACGATTAAGAATAGATATCTTTTGCCCAGGATTGATGATTTATTTGATCAGTTGAGTGGAGCTGGAGTTTTCTCTAAGATTGACTTAAGGTCTGGATACCATCAGTTGAGAGTTAAGGAGGAGGATGTACCTAAGACTACCTTTAGGACGAGGTATGGGCATTACGAGTTTGTGGTTATGTCTTTTGGTTTGACCACTGCACCTGCAGTATTTATGGATTTGATGAATAGGGTGTTTAGTCCTTACCTTGATCAATTTTTAGTAGTCTTTATTGATGACATCTTGGCGTACTCTAAGAACAAGGAGGAGCATGAGAAGCATTTAAGGATTGTTTTTCAAACCTTGAGGGAGAATGATTTATATGCTAAGTTGAGTAAATGTGAGTTTTGGTTGGATAAAGTAGTATTTTTGGGACACGTGGTGTCAAAGGAGGGAGTGTCGATTGATCCAGGTAAAATAGAAACAGTGTCTAAGTGGGAGAAAACGAAAAATGTGGCGGATGTGCGAAGTTTTCTGGGATTGGCTGGCTACTACAGGAGGTTTGTGAACGATTTCTCCAAGTTAGCTAAGCCTTTGACAACTTTGATGAGAAAGGAGAATAGGTTTAAGTTGGATGAGAGTTGTGAAACGGCTTTTATAACCTTGAAGGAGCGTTTGACCACATCACCTATATTAGCTTTACCAGAAGGAAGTGAGAATTTTGAGGTGTATACAGATGCTTCGAAAAATGGATTGGGGTGTGTCCTAATGCAAAGAGGGAAAGTAATCGCTTATGCTTCAAGACAGTTGAAACCGTATGAGGAGAATTATCCAACGCACGATCTGGAGCTAGGGGCGGTCGTGTTTTCTCTTAAGTTATGGAGGCATTATTTATATGGAGCTACTTTTAAGGTATTTTCTGATCATAGGAGCCTTAAGTATATTTACACTCAGAAGGAGCTTAATATGAGACAAAGGAGGTGGATAGAATTGATTGGAGACTATGACATGGAGATAATTTACCATGAGGGAAAGGCTAATGTAGTAGCAGATGCTTTGAGTAGCAAGTTGGTTCATGCTTTATGTTTAGCTATGTCGTGGGTTAAGTTGCAAGATAAATTAAGAGAAATGGGAATTTGTGTAATAAGGAAAGGGGATTTAGTTGGAGATTTGACGGTTGAACCAGAACTGTATGCTGAAATCCGAGAAAACCAGAAAGGAGACCCGAAGTTGGAGAAGTGGCATGCAACCGTGGAGGAAGGCGTGTCATCACGACTTGTAGTAGGGGTAGATGGTGGTTTGAGATTCGATAAAAGGTGGTGTGTACCTGATGATGAGGAATTGAAAAGAAAGATTTTGACTAAAGTATATTCTACGACATATTCTGTGCATCTAGGAGGAGATAAGCTGTATAAGGATTTGAAGAAATCGTTTTGGTGGCCAGGAATGAAAAATGAGGTTGCTGAGTTATTTCTAGATGTCTGGTTTACCAAAGGGTAAAAGGTGAGCATAAGAGACCACAAGGGAAAGTACAGTCTTTGGATGTGCCTGAATGGAAGTGGGAGAGTATTTCTATGGATTTTATCGTTGGTTTGCCTCGTACTCAGAAAGGGAATAATATGATTTGGGTGATAGTAGATCATTTGACTAAGACAGCGCACTTTATTCCAATGAAGGACACTTGGAGTAAGGCTGAGTTAGCTAGAGCATATGTTAAGGATATCGTGAGGATACACGGAATTCCTAAGGATATTGTTTCTGACCGTGATTCAAGGTTTATCTCTAAGTTCTGGCAAGAATTGCAAGAGTGTATTGGTACGACTTTGAAAATGAGCACTGCATTTCATCCAGCTACAGATGGACAGACGGAGAGAACTATTCAGACCTTAGAGGACATGTTGAGAGCCTGTGTTTTGGATTTTGGAGGATCATGGGAAGAAAGGTTGGATTTAATTGAGTTTTCTTATAACAATAGTTATCATGCAAGTATTGGTATGACACCATTTGAAGCTTTGTATGGGAGGAAGTGTAGGAGTCCAGTTTGTTGGGACGATGTCACTGAAGCCGTGACACTGGGTCCGGAATTGATTCAGCAGATGGTCGAGCAAGTGCATGTAATTAGAGAAAAGATGAGAGCTGCACAAGATCGACAAAAGAGTTATGCAAACCTGAAGAGGAGTGAGATCGAGTTTTCTATAAGAGATGAAGTGTTGTTAAAAGTATCACCAATGAAGGGGGTGATGAGATTTGGTAAGAGAGGAAAGTTGAGTCGAAAGTACATTGGACCTTATGAGATTTTAGATAGAATTGGTGAAGTGGCATATCGTCTTGCACTTCCACCAGCTTTGGCAAGAGTTCATAATGTTTTTCTTGTTTCACATGTAAGGAAGTATGTGAGTGATCCTAATCATATGTTGGAAGTTGAGACAGTTGAAATGGATGAGAATTTGTCTTATGAGGAAGTGGCTAAGGAGATTTTAGACAGAAAGGTGTGGAAAACTAGAAATAGTGAGGTCGTTTTGGTGAAAGTTTTATGGTCTAATCATAATGTCGAGGAAGCTACATGGGAGGTCGAAGATGAGTTAAAAGAGAAGTATACTCAATTGTTTGCGTAAGGTATGTTAGTTACGAGGACGTAACTCTTTTTTTACAAGGGTAGGATATAACACTGCGTTAATTTGTGATCATTTCTGTTAGTAATTTATCTAAATGTGTGTTCGATCATAAATTGTTTGGTTGGTTGAGCAGTAAGGAGTGGTGAACTTCGGGACAAAATTCTTTTTAAGAAGGGAAGACTGTAATACTCCGTATTTTAATTAATAGTTTATATTTATATTTATGCGAGTAGTCGTAAATAAATAATAAGATTAATAAATATTAAGTGGAATAAATAAATAATAAGTTGTAGTCGTAAAAGAAAAGAAAAAGTAAAATAAAATAAGCCAATAAGACGGAGTGGGGACCACAGTTGGACCGTGTGAGTCGTGTGGGGCCACGGTGGGACCAAGTAAAGGACGGTAGTATTTGGTTTGGGTGTCACCTATGCTTTAAGATATTTTCATTGTTTTATTATTAAATAGACTTTCCTAGAACCTTCCTACTTCTCCTACCAACTTATATAAATACCAACCATATGCCTCACAATTATAATTATTCTTCTTCTAAAACTCAAATACAATTGTGAGGAAAGCTTTTGTGAGACTACTTTAAGACGAAGTTTTTCACCTTGCTATTTAATTGCGGTAAGATATCTAATCATCTAATATCAATTATTTACGTTTGACCTTGACCCGTATTGTGGCCGTTGACCGTGACCGTTGACCGAGGCCGAGCCGTGGCTGTTGACCGGCGGGTTGACCACCGTCGGTTGGCCGTGTGATTGGGGGATTGTTTGTGGCGTTTTGCGGGATTTGGTTTGGGTAGTTTATATCTTAAAATTATTAATAAGATTAGTTTATAATTATATATAATTCAATAATTGTTTAGGTGGTGAATTTGTTGAAGAGGCTTTTTGATTAATTTCTTAATTGAGAAGATTTGCTAAAAGGTAGGTTAACTACTCAATTTTACTATATTGGTAATTGGAGAATTGTTGAAAGATGGATTATTGTTGCAATTGTTGTCTTAGAGCATATCATCGTAATTGTTGTCTTGAGCATATTGATATCATTGTTGTCTTATGATTATATTATTATATTATTGGTTGGTTCTCTGTTGTTTATTTGTTATGAAAGAGATTGGCATTGCTAATGAGATTATTTGGTCGGTCAGGCACGGGGATGTGCAAATGCCGTGGTCCTGTACGTATGATGGTCGGACATGCATAGTGGCGTGAAGAGTGGGCCATGGTCCAGAGCAGTACACCGTGTGGTGTCGGATTGGAAATCACCAAATGGTGCGTATGTGTGTGGCGCGGTCAAGCCGTGTATGTGCCGTGTGTGTATGAGCACGATGGTCCTGGTTTGGATCGTTGATTGTATTGCAGGCTAACGTATTATTAATATTGTTATTGTTGTTTGGTTATCCTACTCAACCTCGTGGTTGACTGTGTATTCGTGAACACATGTGATGAACCATAATGGGGAGCAGAATGATTTCAAGTTAGTTTGTGAGAAGTGCTGGATGCTTAGAGGGGAGCTTTGGGACGAGATCACTCGAGTTTAGAGATCGCCTTAACAAATATTCAGACACTATTTATTTTAATTCCGCTGTAGTTGTTAAAAGTACTTTATAATATTTATTTATCGAGATTGGATATTTGTAATAAACCTTTTGAGGCACTTTAATAATACATCGTCTTAAAGTACTTTGGTATTTTTCGTCCTTTATACTTACTACCTCAGGCAACTGAGATGGTGACACCTTTATTTATTTGGGATTGTCTAGCTAAAGGCTCTTAAATAAATGGGGGTGTTACAGGGAAAAAGATGGGAGAGGATGAATAAGCTTACCTTGACAAGTTAAAGGAACTAGGTGGGAAAAGTGGAGTAATGGAATGATTCCCAAGGAAGATGGAGAAACAATGGAGGTTTTTGGGGAATTTTTGGTGAGAAAAGAGATGAAGATATGAAGATAAGAATGAAAAATGGAGGAGATAAGGGTTTTTAGCCGAGTAGTCCAAACCGTGTGAACCCACTCGGTCGAGTGTACTCGGCCGAGTAAGACTGTACTCGGTCAAGTAGTTGTTCCAGTCGGTCGAGTGACGTGTTTTTTCGGAATGTATTACCTCCTAGAATTGGGTCCACTCGGTCGAGTCAAGGGTCCACTCGGTCGAGTGATTGCTTACTCGGTCGAGTTGGTACTCACACTCGGTCAAGTGGTTCGTTTAGGTTTAAATTTTCAATAGAGTCCTATCAGTGGATTTCGTGCAAGACAATACGAGGTTCGGGAGTCCACCTTCTAGCAGTGACCCATCCGGAGTTAGCTCATGCGACATCAATATCGGTGTTTCTTATCTACTACATACATACTCGCACCTACTCTACCAAATAATCATAAATTATTTACCAACGGTAGTACTATCAAGTATTAACTAAACACACAGTATTGTGGACGCGGGCCCACGGGGGCGCTTGGAAAATAAGCGTTTGCATTTGTGGAGTCGCCACCAATTTATTGTGGAAAATTGGAAATCGTTCGAATACCTCGTGCCATGTCAAGACACAAAGTAGTGACATGAACACCAAGAACTCGTCACCCTTAGCATTCTATGTCTAGAATGACTCTCGTGGATGCCAATGAACACGAATGTTCACAAAGATCTGGAGTAAGGGGTGAAGGTACGTATTAGGAAGCTCTTTTGATCAAACACCTAATCCCGCCCGCCTCGATAGCGGCCTCTACTAATGATTAGGGAAAATCGTCTATACTCGATATATTGTCGATTATATGCATGCAATGCAACATCCAAGTTTTAATCCTAACATGTGAGAAATTAACTAAGTCGGTGAACAATTAATTTAACATACAATAAATGTCAAAGTAGAAATTTAGATTCAATTACATGTGAAGACATACAAGCAATGCGATAAAAGAAATATAACAATACAATAATGAAAATTACAATAATTACAACGGATTAATGATTTATGTCGAAAATACCTTTAAAACGGATAATTTGGGAAAGAATAAACAAACGAATTAACGAACATGAATTAAGCGATAATACGAACGACAATTAATTGAATACGTAAACTAATTAAACTAGGTCAAGGCAGAACGGAAGTTCAGAGACAGAAATCAACCTGGAACAGGCGCAGCAGAGCTGCGCCCTCTGGAAGAGGCGCAACATTTGCTGCATCTGTTCCAAGGCTGAGTTCTGGCTGTGAAGCCGGAACTGCAAATTTTTAGTATTCATGGGTGAATTTAATGATTGATTACGATATTCGACTCGGATGAAAGTGATTTAATACATTAATTACATGTGAATGAGTCATAAAACAATAAAACATGGACAAACCCAATGTAAACGAATTAATTACATGAATGAAAGATTGATTAGTGACATGAGTGAACAAATTAGGTTAAATATGACGAATTAATGAAGAACTAATGACGGATATGATAATAGACAGATGGAAATATATCAAAGATTGAATTCCAGAAACTCAATATGAAAGAATCGAATTTCTACAACCCGGATTGATTTTAATGACGAAAACCCGCGAATATTGGATTATAAGGGATTTAAGTCGGGATTTAACGATGAATTATATACTAACAATGATTAATAATATGTAAAACTATTATGTAAACGAAACAAGAGCAAACAATGACGAAAGAAAACAAAGGAACGAAACTAACAGGGGACGGAGGAAGAAGAAAGGAAGCAGGAACTGCGGCTGCCTCACGAAGAGGCGCAGCAGGTCCTGCGCACCTTCGAAGAGGCGCAGCAGTTGCTGCGTCCTTTCTCGACGTCTGTCTCCTGATAATCCGTAAAAAGGGTTTTAAACATGGTTTTACAAATCGGTTTTAGAAGTACTTTCGACATAAACCTTACATTAATGATTACGAAAAGTAAATAACAATAATAAAAGAGAGATTTACACCCTCAGACTTACATGTTTGACGAAACGAGATGAACTAAGTTTATGCTTTAGTGATGCTCGACTCGAATGTAACAAAAGTGCCCTCGTAAGAGGAAAATGATTAAGATTAATTAAAGTTGATTATTGTGGAGTTGGTAAAATTGGTCGGTCATGCAAAACGAGGCTGGTACTCAGAAGAATCCGAGCTTACGTGGTCGAAAGTTCAAGCACGTAGACGCCAAAAAGTAAGAACGTGGTCTAGAATGCAAAGGGAGAAGAGAAGGGCGGACACTCGCGTGAGAAATATGAGGAGCGAAGGCTCCTATTTATACTAATAACGTGAAGGAATTAGGGTTTTCGGAGAGACTTTGGAAGTAAATCTCGAAAAGATATGAAAATATACGAAAAATACGCAGAAAAGGACTTGGGAAGAGGCGCAGCATGCACTGCGTCTCTTGGAAGAGGCGCAACAACTGCTGCGTCTGTTCCCAAGTGGTTTCCTCCTGCGGAATAAAGATTTCCGTGTTTAATTTATGGAATAACGGATTAATCTTATTTTCCTTAATATTTTGTACGAATATTACGGGAAATTCTTTACCAAAGATTAAAAGATAGTGAAATACGGAATAGAAATATCCGGAACATTCCAGAACATTCTAACTCGGGATTTTAGCGGTTATCAGAAAATGAAGACGGCTTTAGGCCCGGACTCCAAATGTACTCTAATTACTGTCAAAACGACCGTATCGACGCGTAGATGACAATTAAGAGGTAGACAAAAGTATTTGAGCAATCACTTGACAATAAACTTACGAACTGTCACAAATCATTCCGCGTACCAAACATGCGGCCCAATCATCACCGGGTGGTTTGTGGGAGGTGCAGAAATGAGGTATCTACAGAGCCCCCACTTTGACTGAGGCTTGGACAAGGCAAAAGTCAGAGTATAGCCATCAGGTCAATCGAAGATTACAACCTGACGACTATGGCGACGCAAGGTGGCTCAAGGGGTCTGAACCAAGGACCTGTCATCGGGAACATTTTAGAGTCTGTCAACTATCGGGGAGGGTCGTTTAAAGTCCATTAGACTACGTAAGGAAGCTCGCCAGCCATAAGAAGAGACCATACCTGAGACTTCTTTCTCGAGATGCTTCTGGAGGTGCATAGGAGCTAAGGGTGTAAGCATAAGAGCTAAGGGTAAGACCTAAAAGATATATAAGAATTGTGCTAGGACGTGGGACCCTAAAGGAAAGCATCGATGGGGAGGAGGCCAAATATAATTTCAACCTAAGAGGTAACTAAGGCTCGAGTGTAAGAACTCTGCCGGTCTGGGAACTTCTGGAGAACGACACCTTTATCGAACTCCGTGGGGAAACAAGAAATATCGTGAGTAGCAGGACACATGCGGGAACTGCTGGGAGAAATCTGCTTGGGTCGTCTTCAAAAAAACTTCAGAAGAACTTGAGAAGGACGATTGTATGTCGTGAACTCTCGTTGGGGAAACCTTATCGGGAATCTATCTCCATGTCTCGAGAGGGATTGTCTATCCGCTTACTCTCGCTGGGGGAATATAATGAAGGCGTGTCGAAACACCTGTCAGAGAATACTTGCTCGCTGTGACAAGCAAGGTCTTGGAAGCAATAAATAATGTACGGTAGTCTGCAGTTGGCTTAGAAATGCGGGCCTGAGCGAAGAATAATCGTCAAACGGACCAGAAAAGATAAAATGGCATCGGGGAAGAGGCGCACCAAAGATGGGCCCACAAATAACAAACTCATAACGAATTTTTGAAAATTCGTATGAAGGGAAGTTGAGGAAGAGGCGCAGCAAGAGCTGCGTCTCTTGGAAGAGGCGCAGCACCTGCTGCGTCTTTTCCTGGTGGTGTCTTTCCTGCGTAAAAACGCGATGAAACAGAGGTTTCATTTCATTATTTCGAAACACAAATCATCAATTTCTCTCTCAAATGTCAACCATTTCCGCCAAAATTTGATCCAAAAGCTTGCATTCGCCATGACTAATCGAGGTATGTATATCATTCTTGCATTAATCTTCTATAATGGACGAATTTGATCGACAAAATTTAGGGTTTTCAACCCTAAAATGTCGAAAATTTGGGGCCTTTCCCCCAAATGATCTTGCCTTGTAAAATTGACCTTATAAATGGCTAATTGGTAGTATAAGGATCATAACCATGTATTTGTTTCGAATTTTTGTCGAGTTTTGAGCATTTGAGTGAAATTGAGACGGTTTCACAGCTAAACCGTAAATTGCTTCGAAAATAGCCTTAGGAATGCCCATTTGAGATGAAACTTGATATTTGGAATCCTTGGATGATGGGTAAACTTCCTACTATCTCGGAATTTTGGTTTGTGACGGCTTTTTCATGACACTTTTCTAGGGCATAATCGCCGTTATAACGAAATGCTGTCGAAATTTCGACTCGAACCCATGACTAGGCTTCAACTTAGGCTTGACTTAACCCAAATTACCATATGAGTGATCGGGTTTGTGGGAGTACGGCCAAAGATGGCGAGAAAAGAGCGACTTCGGGGCTTCTAAAACTCGAAAATCCCCTAATCAAGGTTCGTCGTCACTTGACGCGGCCTAAAATTACTTTAACGTTGCAGGTGACGAGGCTTCTACTTCTGGGAGAGATCCCATGGACATAGACACAGCCGTTGACGCTTCTCGTGCTCTCGAGGAGGCTTTCACTGCTGTTGGGGCAGCTGTGGAGGTTGCTGAGGACGAGGTCCTCGAGGAGGAGGAGGAGGAGGAGGCCTCGAGGCGGGCCAACGTTGGGCGAGGTGGTCGTCAGCTGAGGGGAGCACCTGCGTGGGCTGAGACCTGGGACAACAGGCACTTGCTTTGGGCCGCGGAGGGTCACCTGTCCTATAGGACGGTGAAGAGCTTGGTTATCTTGAATTCATTACTCACCACTCATCTTCTTTCATTTCATTTATTCATTCCTTTTCCAATTTCATTCAAACTAAAGATAGCTTTTGTTTCAAATCACAATAGGAGGCCGGGAACATCAGATCGTTCTCGGGCTACACGACGGCGATGGCGTTCTACGAGAGGCTGTCGGCGGAGGAGCGAGCCATGATCGAGCGGAGAGCATTTGGCGCCCTGGTGCAGGCTTGGAGGGATATCGCGAAGAGGAAGCTGCGGACTAACCTTAGCCTGGTCCGCACTTTCTTGGACCGATTTTGGGACACGACTTCCACTTTTCACATGCCTTTTGGTGAGGTGGGAGTCACGTTGGAGGACTACGGCATGATTTCTGGTTTTCCGTGCGGGACCGAGGCGGTGGAGTGGCCGGAGACTGCCATGAGGGTGGACTCGGCCGAGGCTAGAAGGTTGATCGGCTGGAACTTGGCGCCGAAGGCTGCTGCAGTGCCTGGTTTGGTGCCTAGTTCTTACGTCCGAGACTACTTTGCGGGGAAGACCCCGACGTCGGTGGTGATTGACGGGAGAGAGACGGCTCCTCCTCCTTGTACAGCTGAGCAGAGGGCCCGCTTGTGGTTCTGGTGGTTTCTGTCTTCGATCTACCTCGGAGACAAGGGAGAGAGGCTGTCGACGAAGCTTCTTCCCTTTCTTTCTGACCTGAGCTCCCTAGGACGTTGGGACTGGGTCACTGCTGGTTTTGCGGTCCTCATCCGCTTCATGAGG